>NW_017309174.1:46818-56984 GCF_000935625.1 Nanorana parkeri | reverse complement strand
GAAGAGTAGACAGACGATAGACAGAAGAGTAGTCCAAACAGGCCAAGGTCAAAGGATGCAGTGCAGAAGCAGAAGGTCAGGATGAGCCGGGTCAGTAATGGGTAATCAATCAGCAGGTTCAGGAATGCAAAACAGGGTACAGCTGAAGATCAGTGACCATGGAGACCAGTGTGTCTAAGCCATAAATAGCCCGTTTGGCACCACCGTTCTAAATGAGCACGTGCACATGTCCGTGCACCGTGGAACGCGTGCACACATGCCTGCGCAGAGGCGTAAAGCTGTGCACAATACTATGCACAGAGCTATGCACATTCCTATGTACATGCACAGGTGCCCGCCCAAAACTCTGGCCACACAGACTGGTTCTGGCTTCCTGACAATACTTTTGCATACTATTTTATTTTCCTCATTTCCATTTTTATAAATGTATTGTATTATTGCATAAAAAATGTTTTTTCAAATGGTGACTTTATCACTTAAAGTATCTAAAGCCAAAACTTTCATTTTTTTAAAACTTGTACAGAGTATGGAAGGGTTAGAAACGTTATCATGCATTGTTTGCGGTCTGCGTTCCAGCTGGGGAGATTTGGCTTCTCTCTGTCCTGGTGACTGAAAGTGAGAGGAAAACCAAAAATTTTAGTTGGCACCAGAACAGAAAAAAAAGGTGAAGTCTTCCAAAAATAGTATTTTTGGGGTGACAACTGTATAAAAGACATATTCTGGTGTATTCTTGATGCCATATGGCAGGTACAAACTGTGTTTAGTACACTAGCACAGTGCATCTAATCTTTTACACTGGAAACAATCTGTGCACAGGGAAACTATAGGGATCTGCTTCTATATTATATCGAAGTAATTGGGAATTACCCCCTCTGTGATGTTTGATAAAGTACAAATTAGGGTAATATGTCTGGTCACAGTGAATCTTAATGACAATTAGACACTGAAATGGCCATTAATAAAGATTACCCCTGGTTATTTAAAAAAAAAAAGGGCTCCAGAGGTGTTGGCCATAATGTGCACATCATAGTTACATAGTTAGTCAGGTTGAAAAAAAAGACACATGTCCATCGAGTTATTGCATATTAGCATGTTATGGCCAGTTACTTGCAAACAATCCCCTCCAACGTTGCTGTTTGCTCTACCCTTCTTTCCTGGCACTGCCATCTTCTCCCGTACTTCTTTCTGGTTTGACATGTTTGGCCTCTTAAATGCCTGGCCAGTATTATGTAACTCCCGCACATGGGAGTTACTTAATTTCAGTATGCCAGGTCTGTGCGCTGGAAAAAGAAATTGCTGACAGGCAGGTAGGAGCTATTTTGGCAGAAGAGTCTTACACAATCTTTGATATATAATACTGTATCTATCTATCTATCTATCTATCTATCTATCTATCTTTATATATACACATACAGACATCCCAACTCTCCTGGATGCTCCGGGAGTCTCCCGCTATTAGATAGCGGCTCACGGCCGCCCGGGAGAGAAACACTTCCTCCCGGGAAGGTTTATCTGCTCGATCGCGCAGATAAACCTTTCCCTGCGATCGTTTTTTTTTTTCTTTCTCTATTGGCTATTGCAAGGTGCAATAGCCAATAGGAATCTAGCTTTGCATTCTTATGCCTTTTTTTTTATTATTCTGACGACTGCTTCTGTCAGAATACTAAAAGAAAATTAAAAAAAAAAGCCTGCAGATAGCACAGGAAGCAATAGCTTCTTTGCTATCTGCCATCATTTAAGGGGGGTGCTGTTATGGAAATTCACTCTGATGGAGCATTAACTTGCATTTTTGGATGGCATGGCAAACTGTGTTCACAGACAGTGATTTTTGGAAGTATTCCTGAATCCATGCAGTGATGTCCATCACAGGATCATGCCGGTTTTTAATAGAGTGCTGTCTGAGGGTCCGAAGATCACGGGCATCCATTATTGCATTTCGGTCTTGTCCCTTGCGCACAGAGATTTCTCGAGATTCCCGAAATCTTTTGCCGATATTATGTACTGCAGATGATGATATATGTAAAGTCTTTGCAATTTTACGTTGAGAAAGATTATTCTGAAATTGTTTGACAATTTTTAGATGCAGCTTTTCACAGATTGGTGCTCCTCTGCCCATCTTTACTTCTGAGGCACTCTGACTCTTTAAGATGCTCTTTTTATACCCAATCATGTTGCTGACCTGTTGCCAATAATCAATTACATAATGTTCCTCCAACTCTTCCTTGTTAGTACCACTTATTTTGTCAGCTTTTTGTTACCCTGTCCCAACTTTTGGGAGATGCGTTTCTGCCATCCATTTTTCAAAATAATTTTTTTTTAATACAAATTGTTTTATTATTTGTATTTTTTCTATTGTAAATAAAATATGGGTTTATGAGATTTGCAAATCATTCCATTCTGTTTTTATTTCGATTTTACACAACGTCCCAACTTTTTTGGAATTGGGGTTGTATAAAATAAATGGGAATGTAAAATATTTATTCCCATGCATTTATTGCATGAGCATACACTTTTTTCTGCCTGTCTAGTGCCTGCCATGTATGTCTGTTGATCTACCTTTTAGTCAGTCATTATGAGGTAGATCGATAGATATCTATATAGTAGCAGGCACTAGGCAGGTAAGACATATGTCCAGTCCATGCAGTGCTACGTGTGTGTCCTAAGTGCAGGTCTCCTTCACTCACCCGTGGTGTCGTTGACTTCTCCGTTCTCCGTACCTCTCATGTGATCGCTCCACTGCTGCAAGTGTAGAGGCGAATCTGATGCCTCCTAACAGTCCGACACCCAGCTTCCAAGATACCACACGCACACACCCCCAGCATCCAGGTTCAACTCTGCCCTCTGTTTCCAACATTGGATACCACTGCACACTCTGCAACCTTCTTTTAAACTGCTCACCTCTGCACCGCCTGCAACCCTCTTCCTACACTGCCCACCCCTGCATCCCTCTTCCTACACTGCTTGCCTCTGCACCCCCAGCATCCCTCTTCCTACACTGCTTGCCTTTGCATCCCCTGCATCCCTCTTCTTACACTGCTTACCTATGCACCCTCTGCACCACCCTTCCTATTCTGCTCACCTCTGCACCCCTGCATTCCTCTTCCTACAGTGTTCACGTCAGCACCCCCGAAATCCCTCTTCCTACTCTGCTTACCTCTGCACCATCTACATCCCACTTCCTACTCTGCTCGCCTCACCTGCATCCCTCTTCCTACAGTGCTCACCCTGGCACCCCTGCATTCCTCTTCCTGCACTGCTCACCACTGCACCCTCTACATCCCTCTTCATACACTGCTCACCTCTGCACTCCCTGAGACAGGGGTACAGAGGTGAGCAGTGTGAGAAGAGGGAAGTAGAGGGTGAAGAAATTAACAGTGTTGAAAGAGGGTGGCAGGTTGCCACCAACACTGTTAACTTCTGCACACTTTAAATCCCTCTTCTTACACTATTTACCCCCCTACTTTCTTCTAAGCTGCTCACCACAGTGCATGACTCCAGTTCCTGCCGACGGAAAGACAATGGGCTGTGGGTGGTATGGGGTCAGAGCCTAATGACATAGCTATTAGCTGCCCACAGCAGTGGTTGAAAAACCACTGTCCCCTCCTGCAGCTGTCTAGCACAGTCCAGATGAATAGGCAAGACCCCGATTGGCCGATCCAGCGGACGACCCCACCCACTCTCCATGGTAACCAGTTAATGGACAGGTTCCTCTCCTCCCCTGCACAGACCCAGATAGTTAAAGGGAGGAGGGGAGGAGGGGAGGGGCCTGTCCATCAGTTGGTTACTATTACAAGTGACCGTCCTCTTTCCCTACAGGCATCCTGCTGAATTGATGAGACCCGGGCCTGGTATAGGAGGGCTGTCTGTACCCCACTATGAATTTTCTATCTCCATGGTAAGCCTTTACACGTCATCTCTGACAGAAGAGTGCAATCTATGGCTCACTTTTGGAGAAAATTGGCCAATTCCTTTTGAATCAAATTGGAATGTATTCCCAGTCCAATGGGCAAATGGAATGGGTCAATTAGAATGTTGAACACTACCTTTGTGCCTTAACCCTTTAGCTGCAAAGCCCTCCGGAACGCTTTTAACCTCAGCTGGCCAAACCATTTTTGCCATTTTTCTCATTGTCTGTGAAGGTTCTCATTCAGTTAGGCCATGGTATATCTGTAAAAAAAAAAGTCAAGGCAACTGGACTTGCTGTATTTTTCTTGAAGACGTTTCACTGGACATCCAACCAGCTTTCTCAATTCACAATGACTCGCACAAAAAATTCTGTGGGAATAAATATTGTGAATTTCGCTCCAATCCGCATAATCTGTTAGGCACAACCAGGTGTTGATTGCATTTGCATAATTTGAGTCTAGGGGGTGTTAGTAACCTGCCCAGAGGTGTTAAAACAGCATTGTGTGTGTCAGACAATAGATGTCTCACCCCCCCCCCCTTCTATTCAAGCTTGGCTTCTCCATTTTTACATTTGTAAAAGACCCCCCAAACCATATATTTTCTGAAAGCACAGGCCCGGTAGATTAAAAAGATGGTGCTTTTGTAGGTACTGCGATAATTGCGCAACTGTTTATCAAATCAATATTAAACCGATAAAAATACACAATTAAATTCATAAAAGCACACTATCAGTATTAGTGCACAACAAAAATACTTTTCTGACTAAATTGGTCTAAGGTCAAGAGTGGCGTGCCCCAGGGTTCTGTGCTAGGCCTTATACTTTTTAACCTGTTTATTAAAGATATTGGGGAAGGTGTTAATAGCCATGTTTCTGTGCTTGCAGATGATACTAAAATTGTAAGGGTAATAGACTCGGGCTTAGACATTATAACATTACAGGAGGGCCTGGATAAAATAGGGGAGTGGGCAACTATATGGCAGATGACGTTTAATGTTGAAAAATGTAAAGTAATGCATTTTGGCGTTAAAAATAGGCAAGAGGAATACATATATCATTGGGTACTCCACTAGGGAAGTCAGAAATGGAATAAGATCTGGGCGTCATAGTAGACCCCCCACAAATTGAATAATAACTTGCAATGCCAGGCTGAGGCAAACAATGCTAGCAGATTACTGTCTTGTATTAAAAAGGGAATGTACTGTAGAAACAAAAGCAATTATTTTGCCACTTTATAGATCACTTTTTGGACTCATCTAGAGTATGCGGTCCAGTTTTGGTCACCAATCCACAGAAAACATGTCCTTGAGCTGGAGAGAGTCCAGAGAAGGGCAACTAAACTAAGAGGACCTAAGCTACTAAATTTAAACTTGTTCACGATAGAAGTGAGGGGTTTACAATGGGACATGATTTTGATGTACAAAATGTTTAGTGGTGATGGCAACATCAGCAATAAACATTTAACAGTAAACTCCATAACAAAGACTAGAGGCCAACACTGAAAACTGGTGGAGAAAAGATTTAACCACAAGGGGTGGAGGGACTTTTTTTGAGTCCGAGCGGTTAAAGTCTGTGACTCACTGCCACAAGCAGTGGTATCAGCTGTGAGTATTGAATCATTAAAAAAGCATTTAAATACATTCCTCAGAGATGGTACCATACAGGTACTATTTAAAAAAACTATATCACACAGGGAATCGGGGACACACATACACATGCACAATCACACACTCTTAAGGCCTGGCTAGTAGCTCAGGACTTGAAATTTTGAGCCCTGCACACATACACACAAAGGTTGAACTTGATGGACCTGTGTCTTTATTCAACATCAAATACTACGGTATGTAACTATGTAAATCTAAAAGATTAACCCCTTCGTGACTGGCGACGTACAGTGTACGTCGCCAGCATCGGAGTCTGTTTAAACTTGTAAAGCCGACTTTACAATAGAAGTTCTGGCGACTCAGCTGTTGCCAGATCACTTCTAGAGTCCCGTGAAGGCCCCCCTTGCCTGACACCCCCGCCGTACTTCCCGGGCTCCGTTGCCCCTCCTATGGGTCCGGGACCGGCTTCTGTGGTGTCCGCAGGGAGTTGGGGAGGAGATGGATGTACCTCTGTTCGTCGATCCCCTCCCCGTTCTATGGGACCAGGAGCGATGCAGATTGCATCACTTCCGGTCCCAGAGCTGTCAGTCCAAGGCTCCTGAAGCTCAGCTATAAGCTATTGAAGTGTGATCTGCACTTCAATAGCTTATTTCTAGTGTAAAGGTGACACTTGGGGTCTTTTGGACCCCCAGCAAGCCCCCCTATGTGATAGCAATCAAAGTAAAGTTAAAAAAAAAACAGTTTTTAAATTAAAATTAAATAAATCAAAAAATTATGTAAAAATTTCCCCCGGGAGCACACGTGTCGCCACGTAAACACGCGTCGGGTGCGCCTACGTATGAAAACGACGAATGCGCTACACATGTTGGGTATCGCCATGCACACCGGAGTGAGAGCAATAATTCTAGGGCCAGTATGTTTGGGTATCTCTAAATGTATGACCTGTGGGGGCTTTTAAAGCGTCGTCTATGGACCTTTTGGGGTACTAAAGTTTGTCGCCATTTCACGGACACACACAATTTGTAGCCTGGGCATGTTGGGTATCTATTTACTCAGTGTAACCTCATCTTTTATATTTTATTAAAATAATGGGTATTTTATTTTGGGGCATTTACGTACATTTTACAAGTTTTGGGGTTTGATAAGGAGTTGCGCTAATATTGTGCTACATATAAATTTGCAGGCCTAAAATGTGGAATATAACATGGGTGCAAATGTTTTTTTAAAAAAAGGCCTCAGTCATGAAGGGGTTAAACTGTATTGAGTTAATAAATAACAAATATTTTTACATTTTAAATTGCTCCCTTTTGCAAAACGGTAAAAAAAGAAGTAACGCAAAACTGTTAATAAGTAATTTTTGTTAAAAATCATTTGTGCGCCGTGTTTGTGTGTGTGTTGTGATAAAATGATACAGGCGTACATTTAATCACAACACAATGTATCACAATACACAGCAATGCATCACAACAGTTTGCTATTAGCTGCCCCCAGAAAAAAAATCAAGCACTGCAATGCGTTCTAACAACGCACGGCAGCGCATGTGCATGGCGTGCACCACAATAAGGTGCACACTATTGCTCGTATTGTGGAACCTGGCCTTGGGGCGGCAGGGGGAGTAAATCCGGCCCTGGGTACACATAGTACTATGTGTCCCTAGTTGTTTACAAACACTGGAGTGATCAGCTGATGCTTTTGCGCACTAAACTGGGCCACAATAATATGCAGTGCAGTGGTGCTAACAAATGGCAGTTTTTTTCCTGTGTCACCAAGTTCACACTGCTGCTGCCCCTGAAAACTACAGAAATTAAAAGACCCCGACAAAATTATTTAGATAAGAACATTTTTGTTAAGTTCCACCAACAACATTAGAAACAGGAACTTAACTTTACATTGGCCCGTTAGGATTAGCAGGAGATATGGATGGCGACTGCTAGGTCCTCCAGAAATGTCCTGATTCTGGAAAACTCTTAGGCCTTGTTCAACTATCCTCAGTGCGTTCCGGCCCGATTGTGGCCGGAAAGCACTGGATCGCATTGCAGCCGGCTCAGTTTGTTGTGGGGAGGGAGGGGGCATGGCGGTCCATTGAAGTGAATGGCACCACAGCCATGCCCTCCGGCCACAATGTGATCGGCTGCACTGCGGTCCAGTCCGAAAAAATGCTGCAAGCACTATGTTTCTGACCGGACCAGACCACAGGCATTGATGTGCCCTGCGTTCCAGTGCAGCCAATCGCATTGCGGCCAGAGGCCATGGCTGTGGTACCATTCCATACATACATCGGCTAAAATCAGCCATGCATCCGTTGCCTGCGGCTGCCTGCGGTCAGCCGAACATGCTCTGCATGGTCGGCTGAGCCGAAGACCAGAAGCAGTTCGACTCTGGATCGGCTGAGCTGAAGCTTCTGCAGTTCACTCGGTGCCGTCCGCCCTTGTTCTCATTGGGGCCAAACGCCAGTGGGTGAATAGCTGAATGCCGCCAAGCAGAGGTAGCGAGCAGAATGAAAAAAAATGTAAACAAAATAATTTTTTCCCCCAAAATGTTCAAAAATAATTTAACCGCTTGCCGTCCGCCCGTTGTGAAAAAACGGACGGCAAACTCACATAATTAGTAATTAAACAGCTTTTTTTCTGCTCACACCCACCCCGTAGCTTGCGCGTTCTTTACAGCTGTTACTGGCTGTTTGATATACAACCGATCGGCGGCTCTTTAGCCACCGATCGCTTGTATGTTATGTTTTGCTCGCCCCCCTCGAGTGCCGCCACCTGAAGTGCCGCCCCCTCCTGACCCCTCACCTTCAATACCGGGATCCGCTAGCCCATCTGCGGCCCGGGATCGGCTCGGGAGGGCATCAGGAGGTAAGATGGGAGCAGTGGCGACTCTAGGAACAATATATAGTCATACCACTAAAAAAAACTAAAGAAGTATATATAAATAAGATTACAAAATACGAGAGTAATGCGGTATGCGGTGATACCTTTTTATTGTACTAACCTAATACTTAGAATAGAAGACAAGCTTTCAAGAGTTTTTTTCTCTTCCTCAGGTATTGCTTCAGACTTGAGAAAGAGGAAAACTCTCAAAAGCTTTTCAATTTCAGCAAACACCAGGGCTGTGTAAATAATCACCTATAGCGATAGAGGACTACAAACTGCAGCAATACGTTATACAGAAAAGCAGAATACCACCAGCTATAGAGGACTACAAATCCCAGCAATACATTATACAGTAATGCAAAATATCACCAGCTGTAAAGGGACTACAAATCCCAGCAATACATTATACAGTAATGCAGAATACCACCAGCTATAGAGCACTACAAATCCCATCAATACATTATACAGCCTTGCGGAATAATACCATTAGCTATAGAGGACTACAAATCTCAGCAAAACATAGAGCAATGCAGAATAATAGTATATACATTTGCCACATACTCTGTGCTGCTGCTCTACTCTGGGGTTCTGGCCTAATGTATTGGGCAGAGCTTGTCAGGAGGGGTGGGGAGGGTTTTAGTAAGGGGAGATGTGCGGGTGGCAGAAGCGCTGTAAGCAGGCATTGCGTGGCTCCCCAGAAGGCTGCCGCAAGGTCTCCAGCCGGACCTAAGGCACCTAAGTCAATTTGAAAAATGTAAGTGCTGGTATCAGTTTTTAGTATTAGGACAGAGGTCAGTTATAATGCAGAGTGCATTGGTCGATAATGTAACGCAGAGTGCGGAGGTCAGTAATGTAACGCAGAGTGCGGAGGTCAGTAATGTCACGCAAAGTGTGGATGACAGTAATGTAACGCAAAGTATGGATGACAGCAATGAAACGCAAAGTGCGGATGACAGCAATGTAATTGCAGGGAGGAGGCACATCTTCATTCCCTGATGATCTAGCGGTGATCATTAGTAAGGTCTGCACTAGTGATCCATCATTCGGCCGGAGCTCAGAACTGACAGAGCTCCGGCCGAAGCTGACAGGAGCTGCTCTGCATCCGTCGGAGATGCAGACCATGTAGCTGCTCCTGCAAGTCGGGCCGTGTGCCCGACTTGTCAGCTAGCAAGAGACCGCTGCCGTACAGTGAAGCTGTACGGCAGCAGCCGTTTTAAAGGGGAATCAGCGGGGGGCACACGGGGGGCAAGGAATAAGCTAGGGGGGGCAATTTCCCCCCCTTGCCCCCCTGTAGAGACGCCTATGGATGGCAGGGAGTTGGCATCTTTCTCCTTGCTGATCTCCCTCTGTAGTGTGAATGCGCAAGTGATGTGTATTACATCACCTCACCTCCGCATTCACCTATAAGTCACCTGGCTGCTATAGCCAGAGAGAAGCTCTGCTTCATCAGCTTCTTTTGGGGTCCCCAGGTGACATTAGGGGTCTTAGAGACCCCTAATGTCTCCATAAAGAGGACCTGTCAGTGTGCCTTTGCTATTATATAGGGGGATTGGTATCCCCTTATGTAATAGCAATAACAATAAGTGTAAAACATTTTTTAAAAGTTAAAGGAGAACTAAAGGGGTTTAGTGTTTTTCCCCATAGTTCTCCTTAGGGTAACGGGAGGACACAAACTAGCGTCCTCCCGTTACCCTAAGCTCAGTATACCACGAGCTACAGCTCGCGGTATACTGAGATGCCGCAGCCGGAGCGGATCCCGACGTAGATGACGGGATCCGCCCAGCT
>NW_017309174.1:13761-46705 GCF_000935625.1 Nanorana parkeri | reverse complement strand
CGCTCACCTCCCGATCTACTGAGCCGACCTGTGACAGTCTCATTGTCACAGGTCGGCTAGAACTATGAGGTGAGTGGAAATCACTCATCTCATAGTTCTCCTTTAAAAAAAAGAAAAGTCACATATAACAAAAGTTTTTTTAAAAACCCCAAAATGTTAAGTCCCCCACCCCCACCCCCACGTTTACGCACATATAAACGTAAATACTCGTTTGATGCGCCAGCGCACGAAAATGACAATTGCGCTACATATGGCCACGAACGTCGGAGTGAGAGCAATAATTTGAGAGCCATCAATCACTGATAACACTAAACTGATGAGCGGTAAAAGCTTTTAAAGCGTCGCCTATGGCCAATTTTGGGTATTCTAGTTGTAGCGCGCAATTTTAAAGCTTGACATTTTTGGTGTCTTTTTACCCGACGTGACCCCGCCTTTTATATTTTACCAAAAAAGCGCTGAATAGTGGAAAATGGCCTGGACAGGAAGGGGGTTTAACACCGCAGACTTCAAGTGGTTAAATAAATGTTAAAAAAAGAAAAATAAATACAAATGTTATAAAATAATCAAAAAATGTAAAGAAAAGAAAAAAAAATAGCGTGGGGTCCCCCTCCCAAACCATATCAGACCCTTTCTGGTAGGAGGGACCCCAATTAAAAAAGAAAAGAAAAATAAAGTGTGGGGTTCCCCCCAAACGTCATACCAGGCCCTTTAGGTCTGGTAGGTATTTTAGGAGGGACCCCAAGTTAAAAATAAAAAAAGAAAGTGTGTGCCCCCCCCCAAGTCATAGTCATACCAGGCTCTTAAGGTCTGGCAGGAATTTTTAAGGCGAAACCTCACCCCCAAAAATGGGGAAAACCTTAGGGGTCCTCGGCACTGGGAGGGTTCTTTTCCAGGGTCTAATCTGTCTAATCTCTTATTCTCTTATTTGTGTATCACTCAGCTGTAGATCCTCAAATAATCCCTGAATTAGTGCTGACACTGTCGTTGCTTCTAAAGGGTGACTTTGTTCCCTATTGTCCCTGTGTGTGTTGTGAAGTAGCCACCCCTCCAAGCTCTCTCCTGTGATGGACTACAATCTCGCATTTAGTTTACTAATTTGTATTGCGATTGTAGTGTTGGCTACTTTGCAACACACACAGTGACCATGGGGAACAAAAGCAGCCACCCTCCAGAAGGAAAGGACAGTGTCAGCATGAACTCAGAGGTGATTTGAGGATCTACAGGTGAGTAATGCACAAATAAGATACATTTTTATTAATCATTAAGGTACTTGAATGCATTCTTAAGATTTAACTCCTGAGTTTAGTGTCACTTTAATAACTGTAAAGGGACTCCCTATAGTATTTGTGTGTTCTTTGTAGAAAAAATACATTTTAATGTTGATTTTTGGATTAAAAGCTGAATGTTCAAAATGCAGTCTACCAAATTACTTGCATATTGTCATTGAAGAAGTCGGTACAATATTTAATCCTTTTTTGTAAAGTATATACACTGGATTTTTGGACTGAAAAATTGCATACAGTGTGTCATTTCGAAAATGTGGCCTACAACATATTGAGTCTGAACAATATTCCTTACTTTTTACAGTTAAAAATATACACTTTTTGGAAAGGGTGTATGATTTTGCAAATGCAGCCTACATCAGCTTGTGGAAATACAGTATGTACAACAGTCCAACATTTTTACAATGAAAAATATACACTTGATTATATTGTTTTCCCTCAAAAGCTGCATGAGGTATGTGATATTGCAAATGCAGGCTACAACAGATTGTTGAAATACTGCCTATGTAGTCTGTACCTGTAATATCTTGCCCCTGGGGAAGGTAGCTTTAATGGACCGCAGCTGCGGATAAGGCTTCTATTCAGGATGGACGGGTATCAGATCGCAGCTTCACCTCTGATGCCCAGAATGTGGATAAGGCGAAGAGGGAGCTGCTTCACATCACACCCCGTATAGTAGCACGACAAACCTATATAACAACGATGAGGTAGGTTTGAAGTAATCAATAGGTAGTTCAATAGGGTTAAGCTGAATCAATGTGCAGTTCAATATTATGAAGCTTGAGTAATCAATAGGCAGTTCAATACTGTTAAGCTTCTATAGCCATACAGCTATGGCCAGGATACTTGCGGTTGTGGATCTCTCTGGGGTTGGAGATAAGAAGGGTGGATCTGTTCCTCAGATCAAATTGGGTCCAGGAGTGGAGCAAGTGGAAGCTGTGTTGATCAGCGTGCTGCTTCAACAACAGTGGGACGCCGATCAATCAGTGAACCGCGGCTTTATGCCGACGGCTCGAGTGAGAGTGGGCGGAGTCTCGCCGCGGCTGCGTAGGAGAGGCAACGGACCCCGTGCGAGAGTGGGCAGAGCCCTGCGGCGCGCCTGCGCAGGAACGGCGACGGACCCCGGCCCTGGGCCGTTAGGAGGTACGAATGTTACAGTACCATATGATATGTGGCAGAAGGCAGATAATGTCTGGGGTTAAGTGTTATACTAAAGGTTGTCCTCTAGGGTGAAGTGCTGAGAGGGATGGAGGTTTGGAGGTAACAAGCCCAGCTGAAGCTATCTGGCTTGTTAGGTGCCTCTACAAGAACTCCCAGCCTGCTAAAGCTGGCCATACACTTTACAACCATTGCAAGACTTTCATCTTGCGATGGTTGTAAGGTACTTAAAAGCTCATACGATCTGCCAATCTTGGACAGGCAGATCGTATTTGCGATCATCGCAAGCCCGCCCCGCTGAGGGGAGGGCTTCCGATGACTGCAATGCTAAGCGGGCAGTGTGCGCTTGCGCACACCGGCCCGTGCGGCATTTGTCTTGCGAGCACTCCACAAACCCGTCGAAAATCCGTCGATTTTCGGCTGATTTTCCAACATGATCGTAAGACAAAAGATGTGCGACCGTACAGTAGAAACGGTCGCACGCCTTCCATAGACCTGCCGATTATCGTACGACTGTGGGATTTCCCGCGATTATCGTACGATAATCGTCAGGTGTATGACCACCTTAAGAAAGGAGCTCCACCCTAGAACTGGTCTGTGTGACTGGGGAGCGGATCACCTGTGTGGTCAAAAGCAGCTTGTGTGGTAAAAGAGACTAGCCTGTGTGGCCAGTTGAGGAGAACCAGCCTGTGTGGCAAGCATGTTGGATACAACCTGTGTGGGAAAGGCTTTTGTTAAAGCAACAACCTGTTAATTTTGCTGAAGGAAAAAGCTTTATGTTTGAAAACCCCTGTGAGGAAGAACCTGTGTGGACCTTTGAGTTTTGAGTTAAAAAAAGTGGGCAAAGAAACTCTTAAAAAGAAGTGGTACGTGAGTGGAAGTGTCCCTAATGTACTACCATTTGAAGCTAATTCTCACACATAATATTTTGTCTTCACAGTGAAAAATATGCAATTTATTGTGACTGTTTTTTTATCCTCCAAATGTGCATGAGGTATGTGGTTTTGCAAATAGAGCCTACAACAGATTGTTGAAATACTGTTTATTCAATATGTGCAATATGCTTCGTTTTCACTGTGACTAATATACATATATATTGTGTTTTGTTTTGTTTTTATCTCAAAAGCTGTATGAGGTATGTAATTTTGCAAATGCGGCCTAGAAAAGATTTTCAATTTTCCTTCTTTTTGTAAAGAAAAATGTACACTTGATTGTGTTTTTTTTTTTGTCCTCAAAAGCTGCATGAGGTACAGTATGTGATCGTGCTAATGCGGACTACAACAGATTGTTAAAATATTGATTATGCAGTCTGTACAATATTCCTTCATTTTTATACACTGTGGATAATAGGTTTAAAAATCTGCATACTGTGTATTCTTTTTAAAATACGGACTATTCTAACTGCTTCAATGCTGACTATGGAGTCTGTACAATATTTCCAGCTATTGTTTCTGAAATAATCTTTTTTATTTCATGATGAAACCTGCCTTGGCTTGCCTCTGAAAATGCAGGCTGGTAAAATGACATAGTGACATAGTGTGCATGCAGTCTGTACAATATTTCTAGTTTTTGTCTCAGAAATAATACACTCTAAATAGTATTTCTTAATAAAGCCTTGCTCATCTCTATCTCTTACATTACAACCTAGTCAATGTATGTGGCTATTGCCTCTGGAACATGGCTATGTAAATTGTATTTCATCATAACAACTGCCTTGGCACTGGAATGGGAGGTTGTGGTTTTAAAGTGTTTTTGTACACCTTGTTTTACGTTGTTGTGGAAATTTTATTAGGATGTGTTTTTAGCATATTGTATATGTGAATATTGTCATCATGTCTCTCAGTGTCGGGTTTGCTGGGCTATGCTCTATTGGAGCATGGCCGGGATTAATCAGCACTGAGTGTAAACTATTGGAGTGGATGGGGAGAAGCGACCACTGTGTAAAGAGATCTCCGCCGGCGAATGGTCCATGTGCTATACGCTGGGCTGTTGGCCGGGGGAGATTAATGTGCATCACAGAATGGTGTCCTCTTAGCGAGTGTATGGACGCCGACGAGGGCCCCTGCATAATACACAGATTTATGCGCTCGGCGTGGATGTATTTGCTTTGAGGACGCGGTATATGAAAGGAACATATGCTCGTATCTTTTTGGTGCATCTAATGAACGCACTGGAAATAAAATGGTGTGTTCCATGCAGATAAGCTTGCATTCATAGGAACCGTATTATAATCCCGATAGGCATTGTTCACTGAACAATGCCTGGCAGAATTCGCTACAGTGGCGGAAGTATACGCGCGGGTCTGGTTGGGGCAGCCTCGCAGTTCCTTAGTGTAGTGTTTTGGCTTCAGTCAGTCAGTGGATGCAGTAAGATAACACTTAATTAATATGCACATATATGGAGCCAAACAGGTTATGACCAACCTAGCTGTTATTAGATCAAAGAGACTTCATTTGCCATCCAATCACTATCATGAGATGACTCTGATTATGTTTTGTGGACCAATCGTGGGTTCCTAATGATAGTGAACGGGGAAGCTGGGATAAAGAGGAAAAAGGTCAAAGCCATTGGGGGCCACTGGGAAGCCATTTTGGAGGCCATCAGAGGCAGAGGCCAACAGAGGAACCCAGAGCCCACAACCTGCTCAACCCCTAGGACTGGTAATATACATGCATCCAATTGACTAGTTATGCTCTAACCAGTTTATGATATACATTAATTGAGGTAGAGGTATTCACTTTAGGGTTGCTTCTTCATGGGGTCGTGAGTTAGTATTGCTGTTTTAGTATTGCTGTGCTAGTGTTTCTGTGGTAATAATTTTGGATAGATGGTTTATTGTTTTTGTCATCATTGTAATCTTTCCTTTATCTAAAATCAAGTTGTTCATGTTTAATTCTTTGTACAATATATTCTTTTAACCCCTTCATGACTGAGCTTGTTTATAGTTTCTATGACTGACCTACTCTTTACATTTTTGCTGTGTGATTCTTCCATGTCAGTAATGTACATTCTTACTAAGTGCACCCACACATATTATATGTTTTTTAGAGGACAGATAGGGCTATATATTTATATTACATATGTGTGCCTAACGCCTTACTTGAAATTAATAAAACATTAAAAAAGTTGGGAAAAAAAGTTAAGAAAACACAAATGTTCAACCAGTTTTGATTAGTATTATTATTGTTTAGAAAAATAGCACAGCTAAATAAAATGCATTAAAATAAATTCATTTATTTGTCCTATATTTGAAAACACCTCACATCCCTAGGATTTTAGAACATTTCTGTATTTCTTAGCCTAAAACTAAAAGCTAACATTTTTATATTCTTTTTCTCTAAAATCTAATAGTGGTCACCTGACATACAACGTCATTGTCACTAAGTGGCACACTTAGTGATAGCAACATATTTTGAACATCGCTTTTATGAGGGGGTTAAATAAAAAAATGAACCCCTTAGGTTGAAAACAAATGTACAGCTCAGCTGCTGTTTTTCATTGTAATGGATTCATTTTTAGAATAATGATAGTATAAAAAAAACTAAATATATAATGTTTATTTTTTACATTTATTTTTATTTTTTTTACACTTTATTTAGTTTTTTTACACTTCCCACTATTTCTTTTTTTTTTTTTAAATAATAAGAGTTTTATTTTGGTTTTCAATACAAAAAGTACAGAAATACATACAGGTACAGGTTCATAGATACATTGGGCAGGCACGTCCGACCATCCACATATTATCATCATATGCAATAACTTTCCATCTGGCACATATGCAGTTAGAACATGTATGTCTATGCTCTGTCGACTTAATATTCAAGTCGTATGTAACGTGAGACACCGAGGCATCGGCACGTTGTGAGAAGCATGTGCCCTGTGGGTACTACCGTGCATTTCACGTATAGGGCATGGGGTGAGATGATACAGCCGTATCATCTCCCATCGGACCAGAGAACGGAAGACATAAGCAGGTGAGGGGGAAAGTATGCTCACAACACAAGACCGGGGTAGGAGAGACAAGAAGAGCGGACATACAGGGAGACACAGAGGGGAAAAGGGAGGCTCCAGTGAATCCAGCAAACTAACTAGGTCCGTAGTGACAATAGGTACTCAGCTTAGTGACGGTGCATTAGGCTCCCCTAACAGAAGAGGTCCACTCCCATTATAATGCTAAAAATGCCGCTGTGCCCATATATAGAATCCAAGGGGTACATAGCACTGCACATTGAGCCTGACGTTCATGTAGTGAAGCTGTCAGGTCCTCAAGGCGCATGATCATACACAGCTCGGCAATCCATTCCTGCACGGTCGGTACTACCACCGTGTTCCAGTGGCGGGGGATAACATTCCGTGCTGCCGCCAGGAAGAAGCGCAGTAGATCCTTCTTAACCGACGCAAAGGAGCCAGGCAAGATAGAGAGGAGGGCTATTTTAGGGGACGCTGTTAAGTCAGTACCCATCACCTGGTATTATATATGTCGAATACCTGGGTCCAAAAGGGTACCAGTAGTGGGCAGTTCCACCAGATGTGTAAAGGGTGCCCTCTGTGTTCAGACAACTCCAGCAGGTGGAGGACCTGTTCAAGCGATACAGATCTGCCTGATACGCGGACAAGAGCACGCCAAGATATTTAATAGCTGATGTTTGCCATTTGAAGTGAAAATTCTCCTGGAGGTGAGTAACTTCCGTCGAGGGGAGGGAGATGTTGAGGGCCTCAGTCTTATGTAGATTCACTTTAAAATTGCTAACGTAACCAAATCTCCAAAATTCCCCTATCAAGGAGGGAAATCCGACGCGGGGGTTAGACAAGTAGAGGAGAACATCGTCTGCATACAGCCCAAGTTTGTAGTGGTGATCCCGGATGCGGATCTCTTGGATAGAGTGGTTTTGCCGTATGGCTTCAGCAAGGTGTTCCATCGCCAAGATATACAGATACAGGGACAGCGGGCATCCCTGTCTGGTTCCATTCCGAATGGAAAACGGTAGGGACAGGGAGCCGTTAACCCGCACCCGAGCCGTAGGGCAGTTGTATAGGGCCATAATTTTAGCGACAAATGAATCTGGCAGCCCAATCTGCTCCAGAGTGAGAGCAAGGAAGTCCCAGTTGAGCCGATCAAAGGCACATAGGAAGGCCGGATGATTTGGCATAGCGCATGAGTGTTAGCGCCTTAATAGTGTTGTCCCTGGCTTCGCGAAATGGGACAAAGCCCACCTGATCCATGTGGATCAGGGAAGGGACATAATGACTTAATCGATTCGCTAAAAGCTTAGCGTAGAGCTTAAGATCTACGTTGATAAGTTATATTGGGAGGTAATTAGAACAGTGCGTCAGATCTTTGTCAGCTTTAGGGAGGATGGTGATGTGCGCTTCTTGCGACTGACAAGTGAAGGGACAGTCCGCAGAAATAGCATTAAAGGTGGAGTGGAGCAGAGGGGCTACCAAATCTTGGAAATGTTTGTAAAAGGCGCCGTGAAGCCATCCGGTCCCGAACTCTTCCCAGAGGGAAGGCCCTTAATGGCTCCTCCAGGGCAAAGGGCTCCCCCAGAAGGGCCACCGCCTCAGCCGGAAGCGTCGGGAGCTGAGTGGCCGCCATATATGAAGCAGCCACTTCCGGGGGGTCCGAGGCCGGGGAGGACGTCCCAGGGGCAGGTAGGTTATACAGTTCAGCGTAGTAAGCTTGAAACGCCTGCACAATTTGATCGGTACTGTGAACCACCCGGGACTCTTTCGTCCGTATTTTAGGGACGTACGTGCGTGCAAGTTGCGTCCGAACGGATCGTGCCAATAGCCGTCCACACTTATCGCCATGTTCATACGGCATCTACCGTGACAGGATCGTGCAGCAAT
The DNA here is from genome assembly GCF_000935625.1 of Nanorana parkeri. NCBI lineage: Eukaryota > Metazoa > Chordata > Amphibia > Anura > Dicroglossidae > Nanorana > Nanorana parkeri. The sequence goes on along the minus strand of NW_017309174.1, from coordinate 38,414 downwards.
GTTTCGTTGAGTCGCCATGTGAAAGAGCAAGGGGGTTGACCAGGAATGTGTAGAGCTAGAGAAACAGGGTAATGGTCCGACCACACCTGGGAGTCAATGGTTGCGCAGGGGTCCCATGAGAGAAGGTGATGGGACACCAGAAAATAGTCAATGCGACTATGAGAGCAATGGGGGAAGGAGTAGAAGGTGTAATCCCACACAGAAGGATTGAGTATCCGCCATACGTCCACCAGCTGGAGATGGTGCAGGAGGGTCTTGAGCCTATTCAGCTGGGACATAGAGACAGACGATCTACCAGAGGAAGAATCCATCTGTGGTTCTAGAGGAAAATTAATGTCACCGCCCAACACTATGTAGCCCTCTGCAAACGTCTCCAGCCGGCGGAGCATGGACAAGAAGGCAGGTAGTGGAGATTGGTTAGGCAGATAGACATTAGCAAATGTGAAGGTCTTATGGAAGAGGGTCCCTTTCAGGAAGAGCCTTTCCTGGTCAACCTGTAGGAGCTGGAAAGGCAAGGTGGAATGGAAGCATATGGCTACCCCCTTGGATTTAGAGGTAGAGTTATTGCTGGTATATACCAGGGGATAGTATCTAGAGGACAACTGCGGGGCCACTGGATCTTTAAAATGGGTCTCTTGGAGGAAGAGGACCTGTGCACGTCTTTTATGCATGGAGTAAGCAAGTTGTGAGCGCTTGCGCGGCTCATTCAGTCCCTGAACATTCAGGGAGACAAACGTCACTGGTAACATTGGGCCTGAGGCCAAGCCGTATTCAACCATATTCCTCGTCATCCATGTGCGTCCACACCGACTGTAGCAGCTTATGCTGTGCCAGGGCTGTCGATTGCAGGGCTGTGATAGCTGCTCGATGTGCATCCATGTGCATGTCCACAGTGTCCAGCCGACCATGGACCCCCTTTATCGCCTCATGCAGGCCCGCCACATCTGTCCTGTGCACCTGTTCAAAACGGGCAAACAGGGCCTCCATGTCCCTTTTAGAGGGGAGATGTCCAGTAGGTGCCTCACGTCACTCACAGAGCCGCCCGGGACCGAGCTCACCTTGTGAGGCGGCCGATCGCGTGATCGCGGGAGCGGCAAAAAAAGAGTTAATACCGGCCCTCGGGTTTCGCGAGTTGTCCGGTTTGGATCCCTGGGACTTCTTGCCCCGTTTAGAGCCCATGGCAGGGTGCAGCAGAGCGGTCTACGGCACTTCTACGGCGATGCCCGGTTCTGTGCTGTGGAGCTAGGGACAAAGATGTCCAGCCACGGCCATTAGCAAGCTCCGCCCCCCTTTCCCACTATTTCTTAAACATTTTATGCTCTTATTTTTTTTTTATTATTATTATATCAAGCAATCATTGTGAATGAATCTCATTGTAACTGTTTAATAATTAATTAATTAATTTTTGGTTATTATTAGGCTGCTCCAAACCTAGTAACAGTGAATAATAACCTTAGTGACATTGATGCTGACAGCAGGTCAGCATCAATGTCTCTAAAGGCTTCTGATCATTCCCAACAGCATCAGATGCCTGCAACATTGTTTCAGAATAGAAACATGTAGCTAAATGTTTCTATTCTGAAACATTTAGAAAAAAAACTGGGACACAGCTGGATCTCCTAATCCCAATCTGTACCAGCTGTCAAACAGTGACAGCAAGTGCGTTAATACCGCTCTGCTATCAATGTCAGACACTCAATCCCTGAAAAGGATCCTCCATTCTTCCATCTGGAAGGTTTCAAATCTAATCAAGGTTCAACACTTCAACACTTAGCCACCTAGGCCAAATCCCTTGATGTTTACTATAATGATTTTAGTCCACAGGTATATTTTTCAAATTGAAAATATTTGCTGTTTTAAGCTTTCCATTCTTCGACTGTGGGAGGGTACTCCGAGACCCACTTAACTGCAATTAACCTTCAAGATAAATATAATGACCTGGTAATTGCAAGAGTACTGGGGGTTTTCTTCTAAGTTACCAGAATTAAATCCTCCCAGAATGCTTGCAAGTGGATGAACATTTAATGTAATACCATAAATCTTATTCAGATTTTCAATCTCTCCCTCATAGTTACATAGTATTTGAGGTTGAATAAAGACATTAGTCCATCAAGTCCAATCTATTAGGATCTCATTCTATGAGTACCTGTACCCCTGTATATTACGGTCCCTTAAGAAATCGTCCAAAAGTTTCTTGAACAATTCCACATTATTTGCTGAAATCACCGCCTGTGGCAGTGAGTTCCAGACCCTAACTGATCTTACTGTGAAGAACCCCCTTCGCCCCTTGTGCTGGAATTTTTTTTCCACCAATTTTAGGTGGTGGCCTCTAGTTTTTGTAATGGAGTTAATTTTAAACAGTTTATCGCTAATGTTGCTGCCACCATTGAACATTTTGTACATGGAGATCATATCCCCCCTTAATCTCCTCACCTCCAATGTGAACATGTTTAAATTTAGTAGCCTTGTCTCGTAGCTCTGGTCCTCCATACCCCTAATTAGTTTGGTTGCCCTCCGCTGGACTTTTTCCAACTCAAGGACATCTTTTCTTAGTACTGGTGACCAGAACTGGACCGCGTACTCCAGATGAGGTCGAACCAATGATCTATAAAGTGGCAAAATTATAGACTTGTCCCTGCAATACATCCCCTTTTTAATACAGGACAAGACCCTGCTAGCTTTGTTTACAGCAGCCTGGCACTGCAAACTACCTTTCAGTTTGTGGTCTACAATGACCCCCAAATCCTTCTCCATTTCTGTCTTCCCCAGCGGCATACCCATACCCTCCTAATATCTTTTAAGTTTTAGACATCTCCATAGCAAATTAATGAGACTACCCTTCTGCTGCTTACACGTCCCACAGCTTGAATCTGCATGTACACCTATTTTATGTAGGAACTCCAAAGGTTCAATACACCCTACGTATGATGAATGGTCGAGTTAAACTATGCGAGGGAGAGTGAGATACATCTTGTACAGTTTGTAAAATCTCCTTCCAGGTTTTTCATGCAATTACCCCAAAATCCTCCACCCAACGATCTCTACATGGCAAAGGGGATTTCAAAAGCTCCATTTTTGGAAAGTAATGATATACCCGAGAAATTAACCCTTTAGAGGTTTTAGATCGAGCTACCTGGTTTATCAAGGGAGTAGTAGTTATATGTATTAACGGTATAAGATCTTGTGCAGTTAAAGCTTGGTTTGACCGCAAATATTGAAAGAACATTTTATTATCTAACAAGTATTCAGAACATAGTTGGTCAAATGTTTTAAATAGAACCTCAAAATATAATTGTGAAAGAGAAATTATTCCTGCTCGTTTCCATGTACAAAAACCCTGTAATTTAACTAATTCTGGCAATTGGTCATTTTCTAACAAGGGGGTATAATTAGTATAGCCTCCAATAGCAAGAATACTCCCCATATTTTCCTCAACAATTTCACAGTGGGTAACCCAGCCCCCCTCTTTATATTCACCAAAGTTTCTAAGGCTCTTGGTGGGTCCACCTCAGGGGCTGACTGGCAACTTTTAGCCCAGGGGGCAAGTACAACCAAGAGGCCCATGGTGCAGCAACCTGGCCCCCCTCCCGCTCTGCCTCTTCCCCGCCTTCTCCCCGCCCCTGTCTGCCACTTTTGCCATCCATGTAACAGTAGTGTGAATGTATTTATCAGTTTAGGAAATGTAAAGCACACTGGTAGTGGAGGGATGCCTCGTCAGGGCTGTGCGCGTGTGGCGGGCGCAGGTGGCAGCGGAGGTCAAGGGGCCATTCGTTACGGCATCGGAGAGGCCGGGGGGCAATTGCCACCCTGCCCCCCGGCCCAGTCCGCCCCTGGTCCACCTCCCGAAATACTGTCGGCAATAAATTATATGAACGATTTAAAGACTCAGCCAGATCCCAGCCTGCCAAGTGTTGAAATTGCGCTGCCACAAAGTACAACCATGGAATTGGAACTGCCAGCCCACCTTGATCTTTGGGGTACTGCAAATATTCCAACCAAAACCTTGAGTTTTTGCCCTTCCATATAAGATCTCTAAAAATAGAGTTGATTTGCCTGAGCCTTCGCTCAGTTCTCATGAACTTCTTTTGCAGATACTCCAAACTCTGCTCACTACACTGTCCCTTTAAATTTTATTTTTCTGCATTCAAAACGGCTTCTGCGAGAGATAGCGCTGTAGTCCCCTCATTCGAACACCACTTGTGATGGTTGGGGATATAAGAATATATGGTGAGCACTTAAGAATGCAGTCTACTCACAATATCTTTGGTTTAAGGGCTCGGTAGCCCACTTTTATTCAAAACAAAGTTCATATATCCATCTTGGATACCCTCGCAGGGGTTGTTCAACATAACATTCTTGCAAGGCTTCAAAACAACACAATAGCAGCCTAAGTGCTGATACTGGTGGCCCCTCAGGCTCACGGCTCTTCTAGCCTCACCAGTTCTCTCCCAGCATCCCTGGCTGTCCTAGTGTGCCTCCAGCACACTCACTACCTGACTCATCTCTGACTTCTGGTGTTCAGGTGTTCTCCTGACACCTGAACACGATCTGTTCCTCTTTCCCAGCAGGAGACAATTCCCCTGGCCAGCATCCTTTTCTTAATGGCTGTGCACACCTGTGCAATCATAGAATGCTGGCCATTGCTAAAGCCTGGACCCAGGACTGGGGGATCTCATCTTCCCTCCTGAATCACCTTGAAACCTCCCTGTTCCAGGATCCCAAGCATAGTCCTGACAAACCCTTGCTTCCTGACTCAGCCCATCTGACAGAGTCCCAGGTGATCATAACACCCAATTCTACAGGGGGGATTGCCACACAATACCACAATATATATATTGTAGGGAACTAGTCTCAATGTAGAGGCAAACTCGCAGTCTCCTCAACAAAAATGCCAGCTTTAATTCCAGACAGCAATCAATTCACAAAAAAAAGGTTACAGGCATCCAGCCCAAAAAATTAAATTGTCATTAACAACTAAAAGTCCGCTCCACTGAGCCTTACTGGGTATTAGCGATAGTCCTCTGAGCTGGGTCTGTTTCCCCTATGAGAACAGTTACAGTCCATCCACAGAACCCTGTCCTGCTTACAGGCTTGGCTCCAAACACAGAACTTGCTGCATTCAGCACACTGTCTCTCCTTGCACTGAGACACACACTTCCCCCAGCTAGGTGCAGCTGCACACTGATGAAGTCCTGTGCAGTCTTCACTAAACTACGGTCCATGGAACTAGGAGTCTGTCCCACCCAGAGCTCTATCAGACTCCTAGTAACACCAGCCCCATGATTTGTTTTACCAATACAAGGTAAATAGCTATTTTTCTTTATCTCCATCTATGCTAGCATTACCTTAGATGATGAATCTAAGGATCCGTGGAGAAATGTACCCTGTTTCCCCGAAAATAAGACCTAGTTCTATTTTTGGGAATTGCTAAAATATAAGACCTACCCCGAAAATAAGACCTAGTTGTGACCATTCCCAGGGCCCGGTGGTGGCATAAGGGGAAACTTGAAGAGCAGCGGGAGAGAATCAGTGGTGAAACGAAGCCAGCGCTAGAGCAAGCGAGGCGGCAGCGGAGGGAGCAGAGCCACATAAGCCAATGCTTCCTCTATAGCACCGGCTCTTGTCACAGGCGGAGTGATACCAAATGCACTCCACCTGTGAGGAATCAATAGTGAAAGCGCGCTTTGCTCATTCTGGCCAGCGATTGGTTACCAAATTGCTCTGGGAAAGGTACGGCACCCCTGATTGCCCTGATCACCCTATTCTTAACTTTGCCATTTTGGATTATTTAATTTGGATTTGCATTCATTTTGGATTGTTGTACATGAAAAAAAGACCTACCCCGAAAATAAGACCTAGTGTGTTTTTTTGAGACAAAAAAAATATAAGACAGTGTCTTATTTTCGGGGAAACACGGTATCTACGATCTGTCACTTTTCCTGCCAACCTGGCAGGTTTTACTGGCACCATGTTACATATCCCCCCCTCTGCTCAAACTTGTGGGGTTGAGCACCTTCGGCAAACAGGCTGTAGACCCTGGAAAGAGCATCGGCATTAGCATGTTGGCTACCCCAAGAACCATCGGGAAAACTCTTGCATTCCTTTCTTTCTTTATTTCGAGCCATCCACTGGAGCGGGGCATGGTCCGTTAAGAGTCTAAACTGCTGCCCTAACAAATAATACTTTAAGCTCTCGAGGGTCCACTTAACTGCTAAACATTCACATTCCACAATGGCATATTGTAACAACTCTGCTACGCAGGACTAGGATCACAACTGCGGAATGGGGATTTCACGGTCAGGTCAGCTAGTTGTCCCTTCAGCACTTTTAAATAAGAGTTCAAGACCTTTACATCATATCTGACCGTGGATTTGAGTTTAAGTAGTAACTATGAACTAGAACTGACGGGGTTAATGCGAGAGAGTGACACCCCGTGGTGAGCTCTGGTATTACACTTGCTATGATTAGTGGACAGCACACATAGGGATTTTATCAAGCAGATATGTAATGATTGAGAATGAATAAAGATGTTCTCTTATGATATCACATACATATCCAGCATAACATCAGAAGGTTGTAGACTAGCTATAACAGTCCTAAGCCCACACTATAATTGTTATTTACTGATTTGACTAATCAAGATATGCAGTTCCAAAATGATCTGAGTTAGTGGCAGATTAACCCAGATACTTGCGGTTTAGGAGCCTCTATCTGAAGTCCCTTTGATGGTCTCCTGTGGCTGAGTGTTACTTGCACCTAGGTGTCACTCCGCAAGGTTTAGGTGGAATTTGGATGAGAGGAGCTCCGTTTCAATGGGGTTCGCCCACGCTGGTGTGCTGCGGCAATGCTGCTCTCGGTCCCTGTACGGTCTGCGGTTGCAGAGCGTGAATCTTCGGCGTTCACTGTTGCAAACAGTAGGACGCCGAAGATTTGTTTGGCCTCGACTTAAAAAAGCCTGTTGCGCCTGCGCCGAAGGAGCCGATGCCCGAGGTGCGCGTTCGCCGAGTGGAGAGAGCCGGGCCCGCTGTGCGCATGCGCGGTCACGGATCGCGATCCCGGAACGGAAGCCGGTAAGTCTCTTACAGGACCCCCCCTAAAGGGAACCCCTCCGGGGTTCAGGCCAGAGGAAGGACGTTGAGGACACCTGCGATGGAACTGTCTCACCAGTCTGGGAGCATGGACATCCCCCTCATCCTCCCATGAATCCTCGTTTGGTCCGTAGTGCTTCCACCTTATGAGGTATTGGAGTTTGCGGCGAAATCGTCGGGAGTCCAGCACCTTTTCAATCTCGTATTCCTCCTCACCCTCCACTAGGATGGGAGGAGCAGGTCTCCTTGAGGAAAGGCGACTTGGTTGGTATGGCTTGAGTAGGGATACATGGAAAGTGGGGTGCACCTTCAACCCCTGCGGAAGGGTAAGGCGAACAGTGTTTTCGTTGATGATCTTCTCCACAGGATAAGGTCCGATGTACAACTTGCCCAATTTCCTGGAGGGAATCCTTAGTCTAAAGGTTTTTGGTAGATAACCAAGCCTTCTCCCCAACTTGGTACTGGGGCGGAGCCCTATGGCAAAGATCCTAATAAGTTTTTTGCCGTGCCTGGGCTACTTCGATGTTTTTCCGAAGAGTGTTCACCAACCCACGGAGATTTTCCACATAGTTGTCTACCGCCGGAATGTTGGTGGGTATGGAGGTAGGATTGAAGGGTGAAACCCTTAGTTGGAGAAAAAAGGGGAATGTTTTGTGGTGTTGTTGTAGCAGAACTCTGCTAAAGGAAGAAGGTCGTACCAGTCGTTCTGGAGATGGGTGCAAAAACAGCGTCGATACTGTTCCAGGCACTGGTTCGTCCTTTCAGTCTGACCGTTAGTTTGAGGGTGATACCCACTCGACATCCGGTGGTCTATTTGTAGTTTGAAACAGAGGGCCTTCCAAAAGTGGGACACGAATTGTACCCCTCTGTCCGATATAATTCTTGCTGGTATTCCATGTAGACGTACTATAGATTTAGTAAAGGCCTCAGCTGTTTCAGAGGAGGATGGGAGCTTCTTCAGTGGGACGAAGTGTGCCATTTTAGTAAGGAGGTCCTACTGTACTGTAACAACTCTGCTACGCAGGCCTAGGATCACAACTGCGGAGTGGGGATTTCACGGTCAGGTCAGCTAGTGGTCCCTTCAGCACTTTTAAATAAGAGTTCAAGACCTTTACATCATATCTGACCGTGGATTTGAGTTTAAGTAGTAACTATGAACTAGAACTGACGGGGTTAATGCGAGAGAGTGACACCCCGTGGTGAGCTCTGGTATTACACTTGCTATGATTAGTGGACAGCACACATAGGGATTTTATCAAGCAGATATGTAATGATTGAGAATGAATAAAGATGTTCTTTTATTATATCACATACATGTCCAGCATAACATCAGCAGGTTGTAGACTAGCTATAACAGTCCTAAGCACACACTATAATTGTTATATACTGATTTGACTAATCAAGATATGCAGTTCCAAAATGATCTGAGTTAGTGGCAGATTAGCCCAGATACTTGCGGTTTAGGAGCCTCTATCTGAAGTCCCTTTGATGGTCTCCTGTGGCTGAGTGTTACTTGCTCCTAGGTGTCACTCTGCAAGGTTAGATGGAATTTGGATGAGAGGAGCTCCGTTTCAATGGGGTTCGCCCACACTGGTGTGCTGCAGCAATGCTGCTCTCGGTCCCTGTACCGTCTGCGGTTGCAGAGCGTGAATCTTCGGCGTTCACTGTTGCAAACAGTAGGACGCCGAAGATTTGTTTGGCCTCGACTTAAAAAGCCTGTTGTGCCTGCGCCGAAGGAGCCGATGCCCGAGGTGCGCGTGCGCCGAGTGGAGAGTGCCGGGCCCGCTGTGCGCATGCGCGGTCACGGATCGCGATCCCGGAACGGAAGCCGGTAAGTCTCTTACACATATCTACGTTCCGCTGGGGGCAACTTTCTGCTCAAGAAAGCTACAGGGTGTTCTTCCCCATTCACATCTAGGGACAACACTGCACCTAAGCCCACTTCCGATGCATCCGTCTGAACCACAAATTCTTTCGTAAAGTTAGGAGTATTCAAAACTGGACTTTTGCACAGGGCTGTCTTGAGGTCCTGGAAAGCGATCTCTGCTTCCGGGGTCCAAGTTATAGCCGAAGACTTTCCTCGCTTTGTAAGATCTGTGAGAGGAGCTGGAAAAATTGGGGACACATTTTCTGTATTAGCCTATCAAACCCAAAAAGGCTCTCACCTGTTTTTTATTCAGGGGTCTTGGCCAATTCTGGATAGCTCGGATTTTGGTGACCTGGGGCTTCACTACTCCACTTCCAATAATGTATCCCAAATAGCGGGCCTCCTCCAAACGCACTGCACACTTCTTGGGATTGGCTGTCAGTCCAGCATTGCCGAGGGCATTAATACCTGTACTTTGGGCAAGTGGCTCTCCCAATCTGCACTAAAGATAACTACGTCATCTAAATATGCGGATGCATAGTTTTGGTGTAGCTTAAGGACATGGTCCATCATCCGCTGAAAAGTAGCAGGTGCCCCATGTAGGCCAAACGGCATCCTTTTATACTGCCAATGACCTTCTGGAGTAGAAAATGCTGTTTTCTCTTTAGCCCGATCAGTTAGGAGTATTTGCCTGTACCCTTTTGTAAGGTCAAGGGTGGTGATATACCGAGCAGGACCTAAACGCTCGATTAGCTCGTCCACCCTCGGCATAGGATAGATCAAATTTTGAGACCACGTTTAGCTTCCGGAAGTCGTTACAAAATTGGATGCTCCCATCAGGTTTGGGAATAAGGACAATGGGACTACACCATTCACTATGCGACTCTTCAATAACCTCAAAATCCAACATCCTCTTGATCTCGTCTGAGACTACTTGGCGTCGAGTAACTTTTACACCTGGTTCAGTTTTAATATCATGCTTTAGCATGGTGGTTAAGCCTGGCAAATCAGAAAAGAACTCTATTCCCTAGTAGATATTCCTTGGCCTCTTGTTTTTGGCTCACCGACAGGGCTTCAGCAATCTCTACTTCCGGCACCATGGTAGACCGTGTGCCAGTCATAGCTATGGGGTTTTGGGCCATAAGGGATTCTCTATCTTTCCAGGGCTTCAATAAATTTATGTGGTAAACTTGGTAGGGTTTCCGTTTACCAGGTTGGCGCACCCTGTAATTAACCTTCCCAACCTGTTCTACAACTTCATACGGCTCTTGCCATTTTGCCAGGAATTTACTCTCTACTGTAGGTACCAGTACGAGTACTCTGTCACCAGGGATAAAGGTTCTGACCTTGGCTGAATGATTATATACTCTAGCCTGAGCATGTTGGGCCTGTTGTAAGTGTGACTTAACTATGGGCATCACTTTCTCGATTTGGTCCTGCATTTGGGCAATATGCTCCACCACGCTTTTGAGAGGGGTTGCCTCTTGCTGCCAGGTCTCCTTTGCTATATCTAAGAGGCCTCTCGGAAGCCGGCTGTACAGCAACTCAAAAGGAGAGAAGCCAGTGGAAGCCTGCGATACCTCCCGTATAGCAAACATGAGGTAAGGCAAGAGGCAATCCCAGTCCTTCCCATCAGCAGCTACCACCCTCTTTAACATTCCTTTCAGGGTTTTGTTAAACCTCTCCACCAACCCATCCGTTTGGGGGTGGTGCACGGAAGTGAGTAAATGGTCAATTTTAAACAGTTTACACAATTCCTTAGTGACCTTAGACATAAAGGGGGTGCCCTGGTCAGTTAACAGGTCACGAGGAATACCCACACGTGTAAAGATAAGAGACAGCTCTTTAGCAATACTTTTTGCGGAGGTATTGCTTAAAGGGATTGCCTCTGGGTAACGGGTGGCATAGTCTAAGACGACTAGGATATACTGATGTCCCCTAGCAGACTTAACCAAGGGACCCACGATATCCATGGCAATCCTATCAAAGGGTACCTCAATGATGGGCAACAGTACCAACGGACTCCTGAATCGGGAGACAGGAGCAGTGATCTGACAAACTGGATATGACTCACAGTACAATTTTACATCTTTGTGTAAACCTGACCAATAAACGCGTTGCAACATCCGCTCTTTAGCTTTATCTAAGCCTAGATGTCCCCTAAGTATATGAGAATGTGCCAAGTCTAACACCATGCGTCTATGGGTTTGTGGTACCAGCAACTGCTCAATTTTGTCACCCCGTACCTCATCCACTCTATACAATAAGTCATTTTCTATAGAAAAATGAGGGAATATAGTCTCCGCCCCCGGTTCTTGGGGCACTCCATTCACAACTTTTACCTGTTCCCTGGCCCGGCTGAAGGTGGGGTCCCTAAGCTGGGCCATGCCAAACTTGTCACGGGTCGTGGGAAGGTCTGGCAGGTCTACTTCTGAGGTGTGGTCCTCAGCATCACCTGCTGAGACCTCCAGGGGAAAGTTCTCAAGCACATCCTCCGGAGAACTCTCTTCTAGCGGATCCGGGCTGTAAGATTTAGGCACCGTGTTGGGCCTGGCTGCCTTAGGCGTTTCCCATAAGTCCCAGAAAAAGGGGAAATCCCGCCCAAGTATAGCATTGTACATTAGACTTGGGACCACTCCCACTTCATGATCCCGTGTGCCACAAACAGTTTCAATGGACACAACTGCTGTGGGGTAGCACTTAGTATCCCCATGAATACAAACAACCCCCATCAGCTGTTGTTTAACCTTTTGGGGATTAACTAGAGTGGCATGCACTAAAGTGACAAGACTGCCGGAATCCAGCAAGGCAGTCATCCTGCAACCATCCACTGTAATCACACAAACTTGTTTCCCAGTCTCCACAGTCTGTTGTGGGGCACCTCCTGGTGTAGCAACCAGAGACTGTTGCAGAGAACAGCCACATTCCATAGGCTCTTGGTTTAGGGGACAACTGGCAACCATATGTCCTGGTTCATGGCAGCGCCAGCACACTACCGGCCCGAGTCCTGTCGCATCTCTGATGGGCGGTTGGGTTTTTTCATGCGTTGCACAGCATGGTTGTCAATAGCCTGCATCTCCTCTTTTCTCCACTTTGGGCCAGGAGAGCTCTTCGCAGGAGTGGTGGACTTCTGACTCCTGGAGGGGGATTCTTTGGGGACTGCACTCCGAAGAAAATCTTCAGTACTTAAGTAGCGATCCACGAGGGCCACCAATTCATCAATATCTCTGGGGTCAGCTCTACCTGCAAACCGCTGTATAGGGACTGGAAGGGCCCTCACAAAGCGGTCCACCACAACTCTCTCCACCATCTGGGCAGGGGTGGCGACCTCCGGTTGCAACCATATGCGTGTGAGGTAAACAAGGTCATACATCTGGGACCTTACAGGTTTGTCCACTTTAAACTCCCAGGCATGGATGCCCTGGGCTCTCAAGGCCATGGTAACCCCCAGGCGGGCCAGGATCTCTGTCTTGTTTCTGTGGTACTGCTGAGCCTCATCGGCACTTAAATCAAAATAGGCCTTCTGTGGGTCTCCAGTCAGAAAAGGGGCCAGGATCTCAGCCCACTGTTCGTGGGGCAGACCCTCACGCTCCGCCAGCCTTTCAAAAACTGGGAGGAAGGCCTCCACATCATCCTCAGCGAACATTTTTTGTAGTGTTGCTTGCACCCGCTGCAACATTTTCCAAAGATGGAGTCCTTTCAGCCAGAGACTGTATCTGATTGTGTAGGAGCAAACTAGACTCTTTTTGCTCTGTTATAGCTGCCTGGGTAGCCGCTCCCAGTAAACGATTTGTTTCCTGTTGATCTGCGTGCGCTTGCTGTTACGCAGCAGTTGATTGCTGTTGTGCAGCCTGAAGGAGGGCACTAGCTGTTTGATTAACTCTTCCATTATGTCAGGCTTTACGGTTTGTGCAGCCTTAACCCAAGACATAAGTCAAATGTACTGTCCCTTTAAGACTGCTTTTGCAAGAGGTTAAGTCTCTGGAACGTTGCCCGCTCCAAGCCACCAATTGTAGGAACTAGTCTCAATGTAGAGGCAAACTCGTAGTCTCTTCAACAAAAATGCCAGCTTTAATTCCAGACAGCAATCAATTGACAAAAAAAAGGTTACAGGCATCCAGCCCAAAAAATGTAATTGTCATAAACAAATAAAAGTCCGCTCCACTGAGGACTAGCGATAGTCCTCTGAGCTGGGTCCTTTTCCTCTATGGGAACAGTTACAGTCCATCCACAGAACCCTGTCCTGCTGACAGGCTTGGCTCCAAACACAGAACTTGCTGCATTCAGCACACTGTCTCTCCTTGCACTGAGACACACACTTCCCCCAGCTAGGTGCAGCTGCACACTAATGAAGTCCTGTGCAGTCTTCACTAAACTACGGTCCATGGAACTAGGAGTCTGTCCCACCCAGAGCTCTATCAGACTCCTAGTAACACCAGCCCCATGATTTGTTTTACCAATACAAGGTAAAGAGCAATTTTTCTTTACCTCCATCTATGCTGGCATTACCTTAGATGATGAATCTAAGGATCCGTGGAGAAATGTATCTACCATCTATCACTTTTCCTGGCAACCTGGCAGGTTTTACTGGCACTATGTTACAATATATATATAGTGTACTGCCATGTATTTAACTTGAGCTCGCGGTGTCGCACCACAATACCTCCGTTCCTAGCGACGAACCGCCCCACCTCCCTATTGACTTTAATTCGGGCTTTGTTTAACCGGTCGACCGACCGCGCCAAACACCACGAGGTGCGGGTCACAATCTCTGACCACATGATAATCAGATCAGGAAAGGATGGGCGTAGCCTCAGGTAATCGTATTTGATGTCTCTGATGAGCTTGCGCATGGAGCGAAGCCCGAGGTCATTACCGCCCACGTGTAACAGAAGGAAGTTCCGGCACCCTGTCTAGTCTGGCATACCTGTGGACCTCAGGGACAACTTGACTCCACAACATCCTCAGAAAACCTACCCATCGAACCGTAGCAACGCTCCTGTGCAGGCCAAGCTGTCTGCCATTGGGACGAACGTCCACACAGCGGGCCCCCCAAACAACATAGGAATGCCCCATTATCCAGGCGAGACCGGGACCTGTTGGATTCCCATCGCCCAATATGCTTCACCACGGCTTCATCAAGACCCAAACCGGCAGCATCCGTGGTGGCACCAATCCGGAAGGAATGGGAAGAGAAAAGAGTCGGATTGAAACCAGCCTTGGCTAAACACTTCCTAAAAACAGAAATAAATTGGAACCTGGATAGGGGAGTGCCGTCGGCGTGAGCCAGAAAGGAACCCAGACCATGGGGGCGAATTGCGGCAAAACACTGTACAGCCAAGACCCGACAAAGTAAAGACCCCCGGACACTGTTATGCACCACCCACCTGCCCTTGCGCAACTGATCCGTCTTGGATTGACGGATAACATTTTTTACAGAATCCGAGGAAGGGAAAACTTCGGTCAGTAATAGTCCCCCTTGATTCCGTTTGGAGGGGCTAACCAGTTAGCTAATTCGAAACGCACCGAAAAAGGCAAAGATAAAAGCAACCCTGAATAAGGACACCTCGAATGTAGAAAAACAGCAGCTGGGAAGCATTGCCAAAACCCAACAGAGCAAAAGTGACCGGACGACGGTCGTCTGACTACCGACGGCCCCTGCGTAAGCCCTTGAGCACCTGACGTACAACAAGTCTTTAGTCAAATCCCGAACGCCTAACAATTTAAATAAAAAAGCCAATCCTGACAGCTTACGGTTCACAGAAGCCACTGACGCGTCCCCCGACCAATCACGACCTATCAAGTACAAAAGTAAATCAGTGCCCCCGTTGACGAAAGCGAACTCACCCGCCTCCTGAACCAGAAGGAACCACTCCCGCCACACCTTTGTATATGCTGTCCATGTAGGCAAACTCACCGACTCCTGCAGAAGTCCTGAAACGACTTAAAGGCAGTTTCCAGAGATGACGGGGACAAGGAACCCCACGTTGCTCCGCACCCGGCGCCAACATACGGAACCTGTCCCACTGGAAACAAGACATTGAGTCAGCTAAGGTATTCGAAACACCTGGCAGATGCACAGCATATACAAAAGCATTAAGCTTCAAACAGGACAGCACCAAGTAGCGGAGTGACCGGATGACCGGAGGAGAGGAAGCCGTGATGTTATTGATGGCCTGAACAACCCCTAAATTATCACAATTAAATCTTACTTTTTTATTTCTGAAAAAGGGGGCCCAAATGACCACTGACACAATGATAGGGAAAAGCTCCAACAGAAAGAGGTTTTTAAGCAGGCCAGCAGTGTTCCATTCCTTCGGCCATGGTTCCGCACTCCAGTGACCCTGGAAATATGCCCCATAACCGGAGGAACCAGCAGCTTCCGTGAACAATCCGCATTTCTGATGGGGCCCTCCAGCCATAACGAATCCAAAAAGTATTCCCAAACTAGCAGGTCAGCTTTATGGTCTTTGGTCAGACGCACATAATGGCCCGGCCTCCTAACACCAGCGGTAGCAGCCGACAAACGACGTCAAAAAACCCTGCCCATTGGCATAATCCTGCACGCGAAATTAAACTTACCCAGGAGAGATTGTAAAGCTCTCAATTTCAACTTGTCCCTCCCACAGGCCGCCCGAACTTCCGCTCTCAAGTTTACCAGTTTGTCCGGTGGCAAACGGCATTCCATGTCCTGGGTATCTATAACAATACCCAGGAAACTAAGCACCGTAGTTGGACCTTCAGTCTTCTCCGCAGACAAGGGGACATCAATGTGGGCAGCAATGTGCTGAAAGGTAGCCAGTAACACCGCACAAGACCGCGAATCGGATGGGCCAATGCACAGGAAGTCATCCAGGTAATGAATGACTGAATTTATTTCCGAAACCTCCCTAACCACCCATTCCAGAAAGGAGCTGAAAGTTTCGAATAGGGCACAGGAGATGGAACAGCCCATGGGCAAACATTTGTCCACAAAATAAGCTCCCTGCCAATGGCAACCTAACAAGGGGAAACTCAGGATGGACCGGAAGGAGCCGGAATGCCGACTCAATGTCCGATTTAGCTAGCAGGGAACCCCGCCCATATCACCTGACCCAGGCCACCGCCGCGTCAAAAGACGTATATGAGACTGCGCACGCCGCAGGGTCAATCGCATCATTCACCGATCCACCTTTTGGATGAGATAGATGATGGATCAGATGAAATTTGTGCAGTTCCTTCTTAGGGACAACCCCAAATTTGGGGCCCCCCATGCAACCTAAATTAACTTCCTTTTGTAATTTGTGGGAAACAACTTCAGGATGAAGGAGAGCAGATTTAAATTTTTTTGCGAATGGGGGAATAACAGCAAATGAACTAGGAATGCGAAAACCGTCTGTAAAACACGATTCTAACAGTAGCGCCGATACCTGGTCAGGATATCTATTTAGAAAGGAACGCATCCCTTCCACCCTCACTGGAGTCATCCCTCTTCCCTGCAGCATCGCTGGTACGCCCTTTGCCTTGCTTAAAACACCTGGAGAGGGGGTGACTACCTCTGCAACTGGAACACTCATGTTTGAAGCGGCAACCGCTTCCAAACCGGCAGGTTCCCTCATTATACTGCCAACAAAAACCTTTTCTGCGGGTTGTCTTTATGGTCCCAGCAAATAGTTGACCTAATTGCTTTGCGCTGACGAAACTGTTTGTCATAGTGCAGCCACGCTGTACCCCCATAAACTCGATGTGCCTCACCAATGGCATCCAGATAACAAAAAAAGGGGGAGCAGTGTTGTGGCTCCTTCTCCCCGATGACACTAGCCAATATTGCAAATGCCTGCAACCAATTGGAAAAGGTGCGAGGAATGAGCCGGAACCGGTGTTTTTCCTCGTCATCTTTTTTGGTATCACTGGGCTTAATCCTGTCTAAATTAAATGTTTCTAGGGGTAACAGAGAAAAAAATTCTACATATTCCCCTTTCCATATTTTTTCTCTTACTTCGGATTTTAAGTGGGAGCCTTAGGGACCTTCGAAGCACACATATACCTCGCAACAGGCTGAATCAGCCAGACGAACCACGTCCGTGGTCTTGTCAGTGGACTTACCAGAACCAGTGTCCCCGTCAGCCATCCTGGTTGCCTCCGTGGAAGTGGGAACCGCCTCAGGGACCTGGAGAGGCTGGGCGATAGGAGTGGGCAAACTAACCTCAGGAGAAGTCGTCCGTGGCAACCAGGCCTCCACCGGCGTCGTCGATGAAGATACCGCGGAAAAGGTGTCTGTAATACATTTTGCAAACCCAGAAAAAGTTTGTGCATGATGCCAGGTTCCCGTGAACCGGGGTGCACAGTGGGACCCTGTTGAAGTATACCTATGGGAGTCCTGGGCACAGTCCTGGTTAGCACCCCCCCTGAATTGCACCCCCAAAATCATTCCGAGATTGAAGCACAGAATTTAATGCTGTCTCACCTGGCTGACTAGGAGGTCTCCCAACAGCCATCGGATCCGGATCCTGCGAGACGTCCACTTCAGGTGCATCATCTTCAGAGGCCGACACCTCCCCCTCGGATCTGCCAGTATCTTCAGGGATGACGGGCACACCAGGAACCGGGTTACTGGCTGCCGAGGGCCCGGTGCAATCTGGAGTGTGCCTGGAAGCCACTCTCTCCCTGGGGCTCCGCCTAGGCCGCGGATTCCTCCCAGGCCTGCCTTCCATTCGCGCGGGCGCACTTTTGGTGGGGGGACCTGGAGGGTCCCTAGAGGGGCTCCTAACATGGCGCTGAGCCCCAGAAACAGACGGGCGATCAGGGGAATAGCGCTCAGGGGGTCTAGACCTCCTAGCACGTGTTTCCTGAATATCTTGAGGGGGAAGGGGGTCCTGGAAGATGTTGGCGATTTGATCATGAAGCCAAGCAGCCCCATTAACCTCAGCAGCTGATTTTAGTTGTTGGAAAAGACCAGAAAAATCAGCCATTTTCGTTTCTTTTGCCACAGAGAAGCAGAAGGTGAACTGAGCATGCCGTGTGCCACCCTGGACTGACTGGACCCCCCTAACAGACTCCTCCTGGCTAATCCCAAGTGGCCAATCCTGGTAAGTGACCACCACCCACACATCCCCCCAACACACTTAACCCTTTCCTTCCTGAATCCCTGTCTACCCTGTCATGTAGGCCTTTCGCCTATTTTTGTTGTCTTTTGCTCCAGGCCTTTCTATCTCTTGGTCCCTGTCCTAATTCTAGGCTATTAATGGAACTGGGCCTCTAACTGTCTAAGTGGCCATCAGATGCCTAACCTACCTCTACCCTATACTGTTTGCTGTTCCCTAAGCGAACATTAGCTAGGGAATTCCAAACCAAAAAGGGTTCCTTTAAATAATAAAACTGCAGATGTGCACTGCAGCAACAGAAGATTCACCTGATAAGACCTAGTCAGATGAACTTAACTCTCATACATATGAGAAATGATAATTATCGTGCAGTATGCAAATAGCTCAATAATACTGTATCAGAGATACCTCTGACAGGGATCTCAGAATTCCCACACAGTGATGATAATATAATAGAACGTGAAACTGCACAGTGCAGTAACACTTGCATAATGTATCTCATTTTTGGTTTGGATGAATTCAGCACAGAATTAGCCTGCAGTATTTCTCACTTGCACAACACATGGCATCCTCTCTCTCCATTAAAATGGCTTGCTGAGGAAAACAACAAGTTAGTAGAAATCCATGCCAGGTGATGCAAAAACAGCATATTGATCAAATTAGATACTGCACCAACCCAGGCATGGTAAAGATCAGGCTGAGAGGTAATTCTGGAAACTCCCAAAGTATCATAGGTCGAAAGGGGTGGTGGATGTCTGTCCCTTTCCCTTCTATGCACTTCCCTCTGAGGTAATCCTTGATTTTCGAGTAATGAGCTAGGACTATGTCATGGTAAGGGATAGCACTGACTGTATAGTTGGACTGAATCCCTGATTGGGCGTGCTCCCATATTTAGGCACAAACTCTGGGGAAATAGGATTCAACTACTCTCTC
This sequence comes from Nanorana parkeri, assembly GCF_000935625.1. Lineage (NCBI taxonomy): Eukaryota > Metazoa > Chordata > Amphibia > Anura > Dicroglossidae > Nanorana > Nanorana parkeri. The sequence continues at coordinate 19,443 of NW_017309174.1, read as the reverse complement.
GGAGGAGAAGAAGCTGTTGGGCTAGAGGCCTTGGGAACTACAGTCCAATCATTCTCATTGGTATCAGGAAGATCAGCCATGATCTCTGCCTGATGCTGCGGTGAGTCACTTTAGAAAGTATTCTCTGAATTATCTTCATCACTGACTTGAGGAATAGGGAGCAAATAGTTTCGATGCCAGGTTTTTTATCCTGCCTTCTGGTCCCTTTATTTTGTACACAGGGATTCCAGGTAATTTGTCAACCACTGTAAACATCTCATTCCTCCATCGGTCAGCTAATTTATGCTTCCCATGCCATCCCTTGGCGACATTTTCTTCAGCCAAACCATAAGCTGACTTGAGGGTATCTTTCAGACGAATTACATATTCATAATGACTTTGATTACCAACACCATCGGTGGAGACCCCTAGCAGGAGGTCAATAGGCCGGCTAGGTTCCCTCCTGAACATTATGAAATATGGGGAGAATCCTGTACTCTCATGTCCATTACTATTATAGGCAAAATTGTTTAAAAAAACTCCAAAGGAAGTCCATCTGGGCCCGGCACTTCACCTTTTGGGAGTGCTTCTTCTAACGCCACCAATTTCAGCGGGGCATCTAAGAGCAACCTATCTTCCTCTTGTACCTCTACTCATTCACTAAAGGGTAAAAAGTAAATGTAAATAAAGAAACCACACATTTTGAAAAAGTACTTTACTTGGAAAAAAACAGAGTACGTTTTTGACAAGTCCTTTATTTAAAACAAAAATGTAAACAAATGGGCGGATCTAGCTGTGACATCACAAGGCTCGTTCTGCCCATTTGACATCCTCAGCTGTCATATAACAAATTAGCATTTATTTATATTTTTAACCCTTTAGTGAATGAGTAGGGGTACAAGCACCCCTTACTCATTCAAAGGGGGGGGGCAGTAGCATCTGGGTGCTCCCTTAATTAAAGGGGTACCCCGGTGCAAATAAGCCCCCCTGCCCACAGACCTCCACAACCACTAGGTCAGGGTTGTGGGGAAGAGGCCCTTGACTCCATCGGCATGGGCCACACGCTGAGCTCATCATGGTGATTGATGCATAGTGCATACACCTGATGCATACTCTAAGGCCTTGGTTCTCAACTGGTGGGTCGTGACCCAAAAGTGGGTCGTGACCCCGTGTTCAGTGGGTCACTGCATGCCTTCCACTTTTCTAGGTGAGAGGCTCCTCAGCCTTCCCCTAGTGCAGCACTGTCCTCGTGCCAAGTAGCCATTCAAAATATGTTGCCCAGTGCCAAGTGTCAGCTTGAGGTGGAGTGAGCTGGGGGTACGGCTGCGAGGGAGCTCCCTTACTTGTCCTGTAGAGGTGCCTGGACTGGAGTGACATCACATTCTGGCTCCCAACACTTCTACAGCACAGCAGCCCACACTGGACCCCAGGCTGAGGATCCACTCCAGTTCTCCTAAGGTAGGGAGTCTGGGTGGATCTTAAAAAAAAATGAAATAACATTTTTTTTTTGAGTGTGTATGCGTGTGTGAAAATGTCTGTGAGTGTGTGCGAATGTGTCTGTAGTTGTGTGTCTCTCTGTGTTTTTGAGGACCTGTTCACACTAGTATAGTGCGTTAATCACAGTCCCGTGCGATTAATGCACTGTACCATGCATTCGCATGGTGTGGAAGGTGTGTTGTGTTGCCATTCATTTGAATAACACAACAAACCCACCTCCCACCCACAGTTTGATTGCCCACACCGGAATGTGCAGTACCGTAATGCCATGCGTTCCATTGCATTGCGACTTAGGTTGTGACTTAATGACCAAGGACAAATGTGGGTCCTGAGGTTACACAAGTTGAGAAACACTGCTCTAAGGGTTAATGCCTTTTAGCACAGCACACTTAATGTTATAGGTGATTGATGCGCAGTGCATACACTTGATACACACTCCCAATGCTGATGGCACAAGGCCTGGTGTGGCGCACTTTTTTTTGAGGGGGGGTCCCTCCTAGCATTTCTACCAGACCTAAAGTGTCTGGTATCAATTGAGTGGGAAACTTTTGTTTTTTTTCCTCTCTTCAGCAAACTGTAAAAAAAAAATTTTTTTTGACATTTGATATTTTTTGACAACGAATACTCGTACATACTACCGCTAACAAAAATTCAGATTTCATCTGAATGCCAGACAAAAAAAACCCACCTCCACCAGTTCTATGAAAGTCCAATCGGGAGGGGGGGCGGTGTTAATGAAGGGGCTCCTTTACCGGTCTCATCATACCATTAAAGCAGATCTATGAGGTGAGTGCTTTTCACTCACATCATAGTTCTAGCCGACCTGTGACAATGAGACTGTCATAGGTCGGCTCAGTAGATTGGGAGGTGAGCGAACACATACCGACGTTAGCTCACCTCTCGATCCTGTCACAGCTCTTTGCCGTGGCAGGGGAGGGGCTGGATTCCCCCCTCCCCGCTCCGATCCACCAGCGCTGACTGGCGGATTGGATGGGGAGGGGGCGGGTACAGCTGGCTCTGCCTCTAGATAGGCAGAGCCAGCTGTCACTCACGCAGCTGGGCGGATCCAGACATAATTGTCGGAATCTGCTTCAGCTGCGGCGTCTTAGTATACCGCGAACAGTAGTTCGCGGTATACTGTGGCGTCTCAGTATACCGCGAGCTGTATACCGAGCTTAGGGTGATGGGAGGACGCTAGTTTGTGTCCTCCCGTTACCCTAAGGAGAACTATGGGGAAAAGCCTTAACCCCATAGTTCTCCTTTTAACCTGGCTCAGCTAAGGAAATTAAATAATGCAACACCGCCCCCCCTGGAAACCTAACTATTAAGGGAGAACTATGAGGTGAGTGATTTTCACTCAACCTCATAGTTCGAGCCGACGTATGACAATTAAACTGTCACATGTCGGCTCAAAACATCGGGAAGTGAGCGAACGCATGCGGTCGCTCGCTCACTTCTCGATCATGTCCTTGCAGAGAGCCGTGACTGACAGGAATCCCTGTAGGGATTCCCCCTTCCCCCACTCAGATCCTCCAGCGCTGACTGGTGGAAACGGACGCGGGAGGGGGTGGGAACAGCTGGCTCTGCCTCTAGATAGGCAGAGCCAGCTGTCACTCATGCAGCTGGGTGGATCTCGACAGTAATGTTGAGATCTGTCCCGACTGCGGCGGGCTCAGTATACTGCGAGCTGTAGCTCGCGATATACTGAGCTTTGGGTCACTCACGCAGCTAGTTTATGTCCTCCCGTGACCCTTAGGAGAACTATGGGGAAAAACACTTAGCTGGATATATCATAGCGTACTGAAGCTGAAGACTTTGCAAACATTTCTTAACCTCCTGAAAACAAGCCATCCGTCTTTGCACCTCTAGAGAGCAATCGGGAAATATTATAATCCTACTGCCATTGAAGGTAACATCTTGCATAGTTCTCACTCTGTGTTCTCCTTATCCCTGTAATTCAACAGGCGTATCAAGAGAGAACAAGGAGCATTATCATGGAGTAGTGATCTTGCAGCGACTCTTTCGTCACGCTCAACCAAAAAGTGTACCGACAGGTGTTCTCTGCTAACCACCTCTAGTAGCCATTTCTCCACAAAGTCCACTGGGTTACTGACCTCGACCCTTTTGGGAAATCCTACTAACCACAGATTATTGCGACACAAATGATTCTCAAAGTCCTCGACTTTCTGAACATGTGCCTACATGTCGTAACTGACACTGTGCACTGCTTTATAACCTGCATTATATCTTTCAGTGTAGGCTCTGCTTTCTGGTTCCCACTCCCTCCCATCTCAAGTTGCATACCGAAAACAGTCACCTGCTGCTGCTGGTGTCCACTGCCCATACTATCCTTGCCTTCACACATATCTTCTACCAAGTTCCCTGTCGTTAGCCCTCAGCCCTTGCCTGTGGTTGCAGTTGTGGGAGATCTTGGTGCACCTGCTCAATTTGTGCCAGGTCTTGATGTAAGGCATATCTCTCCAACTTTGCTACTGTTGCCTCCCTCAGCCGATCCTGACTCACCCGGTCACCACGTTGTGCTGGCGTAGTACCTCCACCACCCTGTGCTCCTCTCAACGTTACCCCCGTTCCTTTCTTCTTACGAGTCATCTCAGGAAGTCAGGACACGACTGAGGGGTGAGGTGGTCACTTCAGTGCCTGCACAGAAATCACTGCATTGCCTACACAGGAATCCCTGATCGAATCCTCAGGCTCTGAATTGGCAGTTCAATGGCTGCCAGCAGGCTGTATCCACTGGAGCTGCAGAGGCCAGGGCCCGAAGGTGTATACTAGAGGTGCACCGAAATGGAAATTTCGGAACTGAAACGAAACCAAAATAAAAAATATTGTCAGGCAGAAAACCAAATTTTTTTTTCTAATTTTGTTAATGTTATTTTTATTTATTTTTAATAAACTTTTTAATTTTTTATATTTATTTTTATTAATTCATTTTTTATTAAATATTTTTAACTGTACTTTTAGGGGCTTCGGGGAAATATTAGGGGTCTAAACAGACACCTGATATTTCCCTTTTAAAATAGAAAAAGAGATTGAGGACACAAAGTCCTCAATCTCTTTTTCTGCAGCCCCTGTTATCAATGAACATGAATTCTCTATACTGAGTGCTCCTGTTCATTCATAACATGAGAACAGAGTGTGTTTACTATAACCACAATCATGAATGAACAGAAGGTGATGCAGATCACGTCCCATTCATTCATAGTTGAGGATATAGTAACCATGCTATGTCCTCAATTATCTACACATTTGTTTGTGCTTGCTCTCCTCTCTCACACGCTGTCACAGAAGGCTGAGTGAGCGGTGCGGGAGGAGAGCTCAGCCTCCTGTGACAGCGCGGGCTGTCTCTGCCCACACACCGCTCAGCCGGACTGTGACAGGAGGCTGAGCGGTGTGGGAGGAGAGACGCCGGCCGCTCACATCGCTCTCCTCTCGCAGCGCTAGTTTATACCAATTCAGAGGATCACACGCCTGAGCTCAGCTCACACGCCACGTTACATCGGCTGCCGGTCACGCCCCTCCAATGTTGATTTCTAAATCGTAAAACAGCTAAGGGGAGTCCTGCATAAAATAGTGCCTAATAAAAATAATTAAATAGTGCACATGTAGGTAATAAAATATTTTTTTTTCTGTAACTAAATTACACTTGTTGATTTCTTGATGTTCAAATGGCTGGTGGGGGTCCTGTTCAAAAGGGACCTAGTAATAGTGATGCACTTGCACTACAATATTTTTCCACAAATAAGTTACACACTAATATTGATTTCTAAATTTTAAAATAGCTAGTGCCAGTCATGTGCAAAATAGGGTCCAGTAAAAGTTATTTAATATTGTGCACATAAGCACAACAATCATTTTTCTGTGAAAAAAAATTAGTCTAATGTTCAATTCTAGACTTTACAATGGCTGCTGGGGGTCCGGTTCACAATGGGGCCTAGTACAAATGAATAAATATTGCACGGAGCGTTGTATCCAGCCGCCATCAAGATATGGATCAAGTAGCTACTTTGCTGTGCTGCCTTAGAGTGAAACATTAGAGTGTGCACCCTCTTGGGTGGTGGCACTAGATCTAGATGAAATATGTAAAATCTGCGCTTATGGATTAGGATATTATAAAGTATATATATATGTGTGTGTGTATTTATAAATAAATAAACAAATAAAGCTGCTGCGCTAGGGACACTGGGG
>NW_017309174.1:1214-10471 GCF_000935625.1 Nanorana parkeri | reverse complement strand
TTAGAACCGAACACGGGGGTGTTCGGCTCATCACTACTGGCTAACACCAGGATATAGTAGCAGATTATGCACTAAAGATTATAAGCACTTTTATTGTGTGTTAATAACACGTATTTGATAGTTTTGGTTCACTTATTGGTGACCATAGACAGAAAAATGTATATCTCCCTGCAAACACTGTAATATTTCCCTAATGACTGTCCAATACACAGTCTGTCTGTGACTGTTTGTGAGCATAGTCATTTTCAAAAATAAGCAGCAGCATTTAGCTCTTCCTGATATCTTTTACTAACTAACCAATATCTCTTGCAGCACAAGAAATGCTGATGGGAACCCTTTTATAGGGCGGGGGCTAACACATAGGAAACTTTCCATGATTGGCCTTTCTAAGCCACCTAACAACATTTTGGAGGCCAGGAAGTGCATTATTGGTAATTGGTTCGCCGTAGATGTGAAGGATCACATTAGTTGGCCATTTTTTCCAACCATGAATTACTTTGGTTTAGATTAACCCAAACTTGAAGCTCATTCCTTCTAAGTACTTTGTCAATATGGCTGCTGGAAACCCAGCCCTTTACAGTTAGAGGACTGGCACATAGCAAGTCTTGGCCATTCTTAGCCACTTGACCTAAATTAAAGGCCATTTCCTGTCCTGCTAGCGGTTTCACCAGACAGAAACTAAGGGAAAATCTGCAACAGGGGCAAAGCCAGAAACAGAGGTTTTAGCCTTTCCCTACTCTACTAAAGAAAGGCTTTTGTTTTCTGCTTGTGTTGCTTTTGGAAAATTCCCCTCGCTTCGGGTCTGTTAAATCATTGTCAGTAGCACAGTAGGATGTGAGCAGAAATCTGACAGATACCCAGATAGCAGTATAACCATGACATAAACCCTTCCTTAACTACTGCTCAAATCACCTTCACTGGTTTGGGGCATGGGGATGTATGTGACATGCCACCTGTCTCCACCATATTATGCTGCATTTAAGGCCTGAATGTTCAATTACCAAGCACCAGGGTGATCACTTGATGCAGCGGCAAGCAATAGAGCGTGCAGTTGTTGATACTTTCTAAAGACACTGCAAGTGTGGCATAAGCTGAGATGCCTAGTTACTTATTTACTATAAACCATTAGTTTAATTACCTTGGTTCTGGGAAAAATTGTTAATTTGTCTCACAACTAACACACTGCAAGGGTTAAATACTGTTGTGGAAATTTTATTAGGATGTGTTTTTAGTGCATTGTAATATTTTATCATTATGTCTTTCAGTGTCAGGGTTTGCTGCGTCACGCCCAATTGGAGCGTGACCCGGTTTAAATCCCCACTAAGAGTAAACCATTGGAGTAGATATCTTATGCATGGTGGAGCAGTGTCTTCTTGGCGAATGTAGGGACGTCGTCTGGGCCCCCGTGCAATGCATGGATTTATTGGCTTGCGTGGATGCATTTGTTTTGAACGCAGTATATGAAAGGAATGTGCATTTGTTGTCTCTAGTGCGCATGATCAACCGCTGGAGATAACATGACGTTGTCCCTGTAAATAAGCACGCATGAGAATCATACTACCGTTTTTGGTCATTGCTCACTGAGCAATGCTGGATAAGGTTCGCTCTAGTGCTAATGGGAGATTGTGTTTGTGGGTCTGGAAAGATGGTGGCTAGGAAAACTATGCACACGGGTTTAATTCTGTGCACACCTCTTCTACTACATGTGCTTTGTTGACTGGCTATGTATTGAGGAAGTGATGTTGGTTGTTAACATCACTTCCTGGTTTGCTGGTTGTTGACATCACTTCCTGTTTGAAATCACTTCCTGGTTTGCTGGTTGTTGACATCACTTCCTGTCTGGCTCTAAGAATTAAGCAAGCAAGCAACACCTGTCTCCTGTGTCCTAACTCTACATGACTCTGCGAGTGGTACTTCCAGTCCTTGCACAAAGGAGCGTAATACAACTGTGCTTTTGGCACGGGGGAAATTCTTTGTGTTTGACATACTTTGGCGCAGTTTAGTGCCGCATGGATTTGTGCGTTGAACCAAGTGAATTTCCATAACAATACTCATTTTCGTCTAGGTGTAAAATAATAAAGTTATACTCACCTGAATCTCTCTGTTATAGCACTCTCTCCATCCTGTCTCCTCCTCTGCTGCAGCAATGATATATCCCTCAGTGTCCTCACATGCTATACAAAGTGTATTGGATGTGATTACTATCCTGTTGACCTTAGACCACTGGAGCGGAGGGGAAGCGAGGCCAGCTGCAAGGTTCAGGTGAGTATTTAACACCCACTGCAAGAGTTAAGAATATTTTTCTTCTTTAAGAAGGAGCCTCCTTCTGACGGCTTCCTCATTAAAATAGTTTTAGTAGTGTAGCGTCCTCTAGTATGTCGCTATCAAATTTAGTGAATATCTGGACTGTAATCAGTCTAGATGCTGTTTTGTTCTGAGTTCTGGGTTTTACAGGTCCCTGAGTTTGCTGGATTGATTGCTTCTCCTGTTGCTGGGTCACAGTTGTGACTGTGCACTTGACCCTAACCATCCCCTGAGCAGGATGACTCAGAGGTATGGTTGAAGGCAGGTGATAAAAGGTTTGGAGACACCTTCCACAGCACTCTCCGCCCCAGGGGCCTTCCATGGGAGGAGGCCTGTGTGATAGAGATGCCTGGCCTGGGCCTCAGCACATGGAGGGTGCTGTGGGTCTAGAGGCCTGAGATACTGCAGATGCCTAGCTTGGGCCTCAGCATGTGGCAGATGCTGGGGGCCGAGAGGCTGAAGTTACTATTGGATACCTGACAGGTGTTGAGGGCCTAGGGACTTCAGATGCTGCTGAAAGGAGACCTGATAGAAGCTGGGCTGGAGGGGGAATCTACTTATCGAGGAGTGTCGCAGAGGAGCTGGTGAGAGCTGCCGTCTGGAACCCTGTAAGAGACCCCTCACCCTATTCCCAAGTGCTTTGCTAAAGAAGAAGCCAGTTGTTGTATTAGAAGTCCAGAGATAGTTCTCTCTCTCAAGGTCCTGGACTATCCTGGCTGTCCACTGTGCTATTTTACATTGCTGGTCGCTCTGACAGGACCACAGTATTACTGAATCTAGCCATTACTACGGGAGAAGACCGAGTCCTCTGAAGTATTACCCAGGTATCCTACAATCCAAAACCCTCTCTGCTGTTTGATCCTGTGCAAATAAATACTAAAAAGACCCTATGACTTAAACCTGTTCTGTTCCGGAATGTCGGTGTTGCTAGATCTGAGAAAGGGGTCGGTGACTGGCGGCAACAGGTAGGAGAACCCTAGTTCATTCAGCGGCTCCTTTGGGGGTGAGCGCTACAGTAGTAAGTAGACTTAACTATTTTGGGATATTGCTGTGGTCAGACATTACCTTTGTGCCAACATTGTTTTCACTATTAGAGATAATGGACTTTTTTTAGTTAGTCAAATACTCGAAACCAAGTTCCTATACCATTCCCTTGTCACTAGTGTGGAAGAGTATGATATCTGTCAGCACTGGGTTACTTTTTTAAAAAGTGGCCTTATCTCTTTAGGCTTCTCCTTCTGAAGGACACACAGATTAGTATCAATATGAAGGCCCAAAGATGGAAGATCACCCATCCATAGGGATACCAACCTGTATTTCTGGTGTATTGGCTGGATGTATGTCTCTTTTAGCATATGGTATGGTCCTATATGGGCATAATTTCAATGTAGCCTTAAATGTTTAGACCCATTATTGCTGGGGTTGGGCAAAACTGACCATTTTGGCCTTGCTGAAATGTATGTGAAAATTGCAATAGTTTACTGGAATGCATTGTAGTCAATGAGAAGGTTAAGTGAGTTTTTCAGAGTTAAAGAAGCTGCTTTAAAAACTATTCCGGACCTGTTCTTGAGCCATAAGCTCCCCCCTCCAAAAGATATTGAGGAGCACTAATATAATATTCCTTCTCAAGAAAAAAGGCAGTACTATTACAACAAATATATAACCCTAAAGACAGAATCCATAAATATATAATAATAAAGTTATTGCAATATATAATCATTTATTGTATCTGTAATTGTTGCATTTTTCCCTAAATACTTTCTAAAACACCTAAAAACAGACATTGTCCCCATGATGGTATTGTTTATTTGCAAAAAAATGCCACCGGCCCAATGGGTGCCCTTATCTTGTCTGTGACGTCAGTGGCCTCAACAGCAATGGACCTGTATGTCAAATGACAGTGTGGCAGTAAAATTATGTAATTGATGGTAATACTAAAAAAACTGTGGTGCTGAGAGGTGCATTAGGAATAGAAGCCATAGCAGTCTGATACTACCAGGAAGTGTTGATTTCAATATGAAACAGCGGCTGTAGCAGAGAAAAAACAAAGATAGTCCTGGAGCAAAAAGAAAAGAAAAAATAGGCGGAAGGACTACATGACAGGGTGGACAGGGAACTCGGAAGTACGGGGTTAAAGTTAGTGTGAAGGGGGGATGGACACTTACCTGATTGGTCGGTTTCATGAGTTGCAGGAGGATCTCCTTAGTGGTCTAGAGGGGAGCGGAGTAGTACTTGTTCAGTCTGGATTTGCCACACGGCAAGCAAGCTAGTTGCACTACTTGCGTACAGATTCCTGTCTGTTTGCACTAATTGTCCTGAGGTCTGTGTTGGCTGTGTTTTTGGTTAAGTCATTTTGGTGGTTACAGGGACTCGTCTCAGCTGCGTAGTCCTTGGCGGATTCTTCAGTAAAGAGGTCTAAGACTTAGTTTTACAAGGTCTCTGCAGTTTCTCATATTTGTCCCTGAGTCGCTGTGTCACGGCTAGGGACCCGTGTTTAAGTGGTTTGCAGAGACCGACAATCTCAGTAAAAAGGTGCCTTCACAGACCTCAAGATATAGTTAGAGATATATATATTTATATTCATTGTTTTGTTATAAGTTATTGTGTTATTCATACACACCCTGTTTGACTTGAAATTTGTAATAAAAGGCTGCTACAGCCATTTAACTCCAATCTCGAGTGTGGTGTCTTAATTGGGAGGTGGGGATTATTGGAGGGTGGTGGCATAGCAGCAGTTCAGTTTGGGTGGAAAATTGTTAGTAGAACTATAATCTACCTTGTCAAGTGTTTTGACAAAGTAAATGTACAATTGGTGAGCATGTTTCTTTAACTTCTCCTTTATGTACTCAGCATCTAATGCCAGAGGTGATGACAGGATCTCTTTAATATGAACTGTAATGAAAAAAAACACAGGTGGGCAATTTGTTTTGTTGTGGTTTCAGTGTAGCCTTCACATATTTATAGTTTTTGTTATAAATTAAAAAAAAGCAATACTACAATTTTTATTTTAGTTATGAAGGAACAGTTAATTTGAGACAAAGAGAATATTGTTTTATTATGGTGATCTCACCCACCAGTTTAGTATCACTGATAAAGATATGAAAACACTAAAGGAACATGAATTGAGGCAATTTTTAAATTGAATTCAAATTTTAACCACTTGAAGACCAGGTGTTTACACCCCCTTCCTGGCCAGGCCATTTTTCCGTATTCAGCACTGCAGTACTTTGACTGACATTTATTCCGTCATGCAACGATCTACTGAAGTGAATTTTATACCATTTTTTGGGGACAGATAGAGCTTTCTTTTGGTGGTATTTATTTATTCACCACTGGGATTTTAATTTTTTACTATATTAACCACTTGCCGTCTGCCCGTTGTAAAAAAAAACGGACGGATGGCACTGCAGCATTGGCGGGTTGCCGTATCCAGACGGCATTTTTTTTCTGCTCGCGCGCGCCCCGTACCGGGCACGAACGGGCAGAAAAGACCCGACCAATGCAAACACCCGTTACCGGGTGTTTCACATATAGACGGTCGGCGGGTCCATAGCCCGCCAATCGTCTATATGTGCTCGTTTTTTTGCCCGCCGGGCCCAGCAAAACCCCCCACAGATCTTGCAAAGCCCCCCTGAGATCCGGGAGACTGCGGGGTCTCTGCAGGATCTGTGGGGGGCTGTGCCAGATCTCAGGGGGGCTGTGCAGGATCTGTGGGGGGCTTTGGAGCCTGCAAAACCCCCCACAGATCCTGCAAAGCCCCCCTGAGATCCGGCAGACTGCGGGGTCTCTGCAGGATCTGTGGGGGGCTGTGCCAGATCTCAGGGGGGCTGTGCAGGATCTGTGGGGGGCTTTGGAGCCTGCAAAATCCCCCACAGATCCTGCAAAGCACCCCACATATACTGCACAGCCCTCCTGAGATCTGGCAGACTGCAGGGTCTCTGCAGGATCTGTGGGGGGCTTTGCCAGATCTCAGGGGGGGCTGTGCAGGATCTGTGGTGGGCTTTGCAGCCTGCAAACCCCCCCACAGATCCTGCAAAGCCCACCACAGATCCTGCACAGCGCCCATTAGATCTGGCAGACTGCAGGGTCTCATGGGGGCTTTGCAGGATCTATGTGGGCTCTGCACCCCCATGGTGGGCAGAGCCCATTAAAAATGCTGCACAGCCTCCCTGAGACCCTGCCCACCATAGACCCCGCAGAGCTCACCACAAATCCTGCTAAGCAACCCTGAGACCACAGTTTTCCTGCTATGCTAATAGCGGAACATGTCAAAAGCTGGATACAGTGTTTGCACTGTATCCAGCGACTGACAGGTCACGCAAAAAGTATTAAACAGGAAGGGGTGGGGTAAATGTAGTGGGGGTGGGGGCGCCCGAGTTTTGCCTTGCCTAGGGCAGCCCCAATACACCACTGCGTTCAGGGACCACCAATTGATATAGATCCGACTGACCCGAAATTCCTTAATATAGTAAAAAATAAAAAAGTGGTGAATAAATACCACCAAAAGAAAGCTCTATCAGTCCCCAAAAAATGGTATAAAATTCATTTCAGTACAGCGTTGCATGACGGAATAAATGTCAGTCAAAGTACCGTAGCGCTGAATACTGAAAAATGGCCTGGATGGGAAGGGGGTTTAACACCGCGGATGTCAACTGGTTAAAGAAAAATTATATTATGTTATAATTAGGGATGCACCGATATATTATATATATCGGCCGAAAATGGCACTTTTTTTTTTTTTTTCAGAAAAAAGTTTTATTAAGTTTTCCAACAGTACAAAGATTGAAAGCATTCAGACAAACATTTGCCTGTGTGCATAGTCATATATGTACACATTGTGCTGAGGTCAAATACAGCGTATAACAGTCATCAAGTTAGGCAAAACACACAAAAACAAAATCGAGCATAATGGATCACAGTCGGTATAGTAAGTGGCCGATTGCGCCTATCACAACATCCATGTCTATATCTAGGGCAATGGATATAGAAGTAACACTCTCATCTCTCGTGTGTTCAAATAAAAACATTTTCGGTTTCGGCCTGACAATTTTTTTATTTCTGTTTCTTTCGGTTTTTTAATTTCTATATGTAACATGCCGGGCGTAAAGGGCGCAATCATCATTTCCTGCGCACCTGACGCATGTTTGCACACGTGTATGTATGGGTGGGGACTTTTAAAAAGAATTTTTGTTTTTTTCATTCTTTTCCAAGTGTGACTTAAAATATTTTTTTTTGCAACTTTCACTTATTTTCCTATTTTTTTTTTAACCCCCTATGTCAGGGGTTCTCAACCTTTCTAGGGCAGGGACCCCTTGGTAACATTTGCCAGGTTGTGGTGACCCCCCCAATGGTAAAATTTAGGAATGCACCAATACTAGTATCTGTGTGCGCTCTCAGGTGGCCAGTGTGGGCTCATGTGAGCTCAATGGGGCTCTCTGGCGGCCAGTGTGGGCTCTCTGGTGGTCAAGCCTGCATTCAACTCCCCTCACTTTTGCCCGCTCCCCTCTCTTTGATCCCCCTTGGCTGCCAGTGCTGCAGCGCCATCTAGCGGCGCGGCCGGAGAACTGACACTGCTGCTCTAGGAGGTGGCTGAGGAGCCTCTCACCTAGTGCAGCACAAAGCATGTGGTGACCCCCTCAACAGTGGGTTGTGACCCACTTTTGGGTCACGACCCACAGGTTGAGAACCACTGCCCTATGTGATAGCAAAGAGATGTGACAGGTCCTCTTTATGGAGACAACAGGGGTCTCCCAGACCCCTAATGTCACCTAGGACCCCCCAAAGATGCTGATGAAGCAGGGATCTGCTTCATCAGCTTCTCTCCAGCTTCTGAAGCTGGAGAGTGACACAGGAATGTGGAAGTGATGTAACATACATCACTTCCGCATTCTGACACCGGAGAGGGGACCGGAGGGATATCGTGTACCAATCTCCCTCCGATCCCATGTCACAGAGCCCCCATTCTGGTCCCGGGCTCGCACCGGGCACAGCAGAGCTTGGGACCAGCGATCAGCCGGGCTAATAGGCCTGTTACGTCCAGGAAGCTCCCGGCCGGCCGATTTTGTAAAACATCCGGGGCCAGGAGGCAGTTAAAAATTTAAAATTATACATACAGTCACAATTCTGGGAACACATCATGAAAATAGAAATAGTTATTTCTTAATAGTACTATCAGATATACAGTAGATTACTATGATTAAAACTTTACCCTGATTAGAAGCATAGGAGGGCACAAGGGAAAGGCAGAAATAAGTCTTTCTGCTAGACGTCTGCCACAAAACCTTCAGAGATTGACTTGCCTATAAGAAATTCAATTGTGCTTGAAAAGTTTAAATTAATGTTATAGCCACTATACAGAACAACAGGTCTACATGTATATGTATTTTTCTGCCTGCTTGTTTGTCTATGATTATGATTTTTTTTCAATGATAGGCTTATCTTGTCAGAGTCAACTTGTTTGCAGAGTTTTTAATTGACTGTTTTAAATAGCTAATTGCCATCTAAAGAACAAAGAGAGTGATTATACAAAACAGAATTCTTCTAATTATAATCATGCACACAAAGTAACATTTGCTTGAACATATTTGTAAAAGGAAACATGTGTTGATGGAATATACAGTAATGCATGCATGTACACTAGTTCAGGAGCCTGGCATCTGGCACGTCATAAAAATTAAATCAAAGGACAATTTGTAAAATTGTATTATATTGTTTTTTACATGCAAGTAGTTAAGGGGACAAAAAGTGAGTTAGAATGAATTTTTATTTTTAACAATGTGTTTTATATAAGAGGCCCAAAAAATCAAATAAAACATATTAGTAAAATCCTGGTTACAAAGAGTTCTTCTCATTTGATAATGTGGAAATTTTTTTGACATGTGTAATGGATGTGGTTAAGTGACTATGATAAAAATGCCTATTTCAATATACATCGTAATATATATATATATATA
>NW_017309174.1:0-1187 GCF_000935625.1 Nanorana parkeri | reverse complement strand
CCTCTTCACATTTACCCATGATGGAGAACAATACACCTGGACAGTCATACCACAAGGAGCACAGAACTCCCCCAGTCAGTTTGCAAAAGCCATGGCTACCATATTCGATGCACGGCAGAAGGAACACCCGACAGTGACCCTCCTCCAGTATGTGGATGACCTCCTACTCTGCGCAGACACCCTTGAAGACGCCTCAACCATCTCAGAAAGTCTCCTTCATTACCTAGCTGACCAACGATGCAAAGCCTCGAAACAAAAAAGGTATAGTGGTGCAAAGAGAAGGTGGTTTTCCTGGGTCATTGCATCTCTCAGGGCACCCGACATCTCACTCAGGAGAGAGTGGCTGCGATCAAGGGGATCCCCGTGCCACAGGGTCCAAAATCCCTCCATGCCTTCCTAGGATTAATCTCCTACTGTCGCTCTTGGATCCCAGGAGCCTCCCTCCTGATGCAGCCCCTCTACGATGCTCTGAAGTCTGATCCCTTCCAAATCTCCCCGGAAGCAATCTCCAACTTCGAGGTTCTCAAGCAAGTTATTTCATCAACTCCTGCTCTAGGACTCCCAGACTATGAGCAGACCTTCAAGCTTTTTGTGTGTGAACGTCAAGGACATGCTACAGGTGTGCTCACCCCCAGTCCCACGGCAACCGCCTACGCCCATCCTGCATCCTGTAGATTGGATGCAGTGGCCAGAGGAGGCCCCTCCTGTCTTCGAGCTGTCTGTGCCAGCCTTGCTTGACAAGACCTCGGACCTAATCCTAGCCATCACCTTATCCTGCTTGCACCCCATGACATTGCTGCTATACTCAACCTGGTTCAACCCAAACACCTGTCCACGGCCCGAATATCACCCTGATGCGTTGCAACATGCTAAACCCCTCCACTCTCCTCCCACTTCATGAGGGGGGAGGCGGTGAAGAGTCTGAAGACCCCGACCCTTCGCGTCTGAAGAGTCTGAAGACCCCGACCCTTCGCACAACTGCTTTGAACTGATGAAGATGGAAACTACACATCTCCCCACTGTGAGCGAGAAGCCCAGCCCTCACACCTTTTGTTGATGGCTCCAGGTTTGCCGATGAGCGAGGCAAGTATCACACAGGCTATGCAGTGACCACTGAAGATACAGTGCTGCAAGCTGCAGCCCTGCCATCAATGATGTCTGCACACAAGAGGCTAAACTACAAGCAC
>NW_017309173.1:86536-88109 GCF_000935625.1 Nanorana parkeri | reverse complement strand
CGGGTACTGATCGAGATCAGTTGCTGGGTTCCCTCCCCGTGGTGAGCAAGGCAGCTGCCTACATAGCGGACGCCTCGGCTGAGGCAGTGAGGTACTCAGCTCGAACTACGGCATTGATCAACTCCCCTAGGAGAGCTTTGTGGCTTAAAACTTGGGCAGGAGATGCTTCCTCCAAGGCAAAGTTATGCGGGCTCCCGTTTAAAGGGGACTTGCTGTTTGGCCAAGAGTTGGAGGCAGTGTTGGATAGATCCGCGGACAAGAAGAAAGGTTTCCCCCTGCCGCCCAAGCAGAAGGGGAAACAGTTTTTTCGCGGCCAAAGGGGTCAAAACTTTCGTAAAGAGAAGAGGGGACTTTATGGGAATAAACAAGACCAGTCGAAAGGGTGGGCTTTTAAAAAGGGGAAGTCAAAGAGTAATTTCCTCTTTAACCCACCTCAGCAGCCCAACAAATCCAAAAAGCCGATTGCTCAGGGTGGGGGGAAGACTGGGGCAGTTCTTCCCGCTCTGGAGGCAACTGACCAGCAACAAATACATTTTGGAACTGGTTCAGATCGGTTACAAAATAGAGCTGACCGAAGCACCCCCGTCAAGGCTTCTGATTACTTCCCTGTCAAAAGACCGGAAGAAAGCAGAGGCAATGACAGCGGCCTTGCAAGACCTGTTGGACCAGGGGGTGATAGTGCGGGTACCGGAGTGGGAGGAGAAAAAAGGTTTTTACTCCCACATCTTTTCCAGGATGAAGCCCTCAGGAAAATGCAGGCTGATACTCAATCTGCAGCCTCTGAACAGGGTGGTACTGTACAAAAGATTCCGTATGGAATGGATCTTTTCAATCCGAGAGTTGCTGCCCCCAGGCTCTTTTCTAGGAACTATAGATTTAAGAGACGCGTATTTTCATATTGCGGTAAGAGAGTTTGCAGTCCGGGGGCCAGCGCAGGTCCAGCATTTTCAATACAGGGCTCTGCCGTTCGGCCTTTCCTCTTCGCCACGAATATTTACCAAAGTGTTGGCAGAGACGCTGGCCCCCCTGAGGTCTCGGAGGGTAGGGGTCATCCCTTATTTGGACGACCTCTTGTTTTTTTGCCCCATCAGCAATTGTTCTCCAGCAAAAGCTTAGTGAACAGGGAAAAGTCACAACTAGTCCCCGCACAGACGGTAAAGTTCTTGGGGTATTGGATCAATACCCAGGAAATGACCATTACTCTTCCAGGGGAAAAGGTGTCACTACTGGTGGAGGAAACACTGAGGCTGAGACTGCAGGGTGCAGTATCAGTCAGGTCAGTGATGAGAGTGGTGGGGCTTATGACGTCCGCTATCCTAGCGGTTACCTGGGCGCAGTTCCATTCGAGAACTTTGCAAAATTGGCTCTTGAGGGCCTGGGGAAGTCGACAGCAAGACCTAGACAAAGTGGTCCACATCACGGAGAAGGCCAAGCAGTCCCTCCTGTGGTGGATGGACGGTCAACACCTCTCAGAGGGCAGGCTGTGGTGCCAGCCTGCGCCGTTGGTAGTGACGACGGACGCCAGTGCCTGGGGCTGGGGAGCCCATTGCCTGGAGCACATTTGGCAGGATAC
>NW_017309173.1:67258-82824 GCF_000935625.1 Nanorana parkeri | reverse complement strand
GCCTTTCGAACCCCTGGGGGAGTGTTCCATCCACAACCTGACGGTGAAGACGGCCCTCTGGGTAGCGTTGGTTTCTGCTCGGAGAGTGAGCGAGATTCAAGCCTTCTCCATGGCTGACCCGTACTGCACCATTATGGCAGATAAAATTGTGCTACGGCCAGACCCGGCTTTTTTGCCGAAGGTGGTGTCCACCTTCCATAGGACTCAGGAGGTGGTCATTCCTTCGTTTGCAACTAACCCTACCACTGCTGGGGAAAGGGAATGGCAGGGCATTGATGTACGCAGGTGCGTCCTGGAGTACCTTAGGGTCACGAAACCTTGGAGACGGTCGACTCGTCTCTTCATACTATTTGGGGGTCCCACTAGAGGGAACAGGGCCACTAAAAGCACTATTGCTAGGTGGATTAAAATGGCCATAGCTGCGATTTACAACGCTCAGGGTTTGGCGTTGCCAGGGTCGCTCACAGCACACTCCACTAGAGCATGGGCCACTTCATGGGCAGAGCGAGCAGGGGCTACTCCCGACCAGATCTGTAGAGCAGCCATGTGGTCCAGTTTCCAGACCTTCGTCAGGCATTACAGACTGGATCTCATGACCCAACAAGACCAGGCATTTGGCAGAAAGGTCCTGCAAGCTGTGGTCCCACCCTAGGAGGTAAGATTTGTCCTCACTGATCCTCTCATGGGCTGTCCTGGAAGATGACTGGGGAAAACATGAGTTGATTACCTGATAACTCTGTTTCCAGGAATCTTCCAGGACAGCAGATTCCCGCCCTTGGTTGGTAGCCAGGGGACATCCGTGTATTGATGTTACAGGGGATACTTTGAAGTGTTTGGTAGCCTTCGGTTCTAGACGGTACTGAATTGGGATGGTAGGAGGGGTCTATTTATTTAAATGTGGTTGATGTGTTTCCTGTTGCAGGCAGGCGGAGCCTTATCTCATGGGCTGTCCTGGAAGATTCCTGGAAACAGAGGTTATCAGGTAATCAACTCATGTTAAACGTTGATTGCATGTTGGGAAGAGCATGGGCTAATGGCATCCCTCTTGTCTTACACAGGTTAAAGTTACAGAGGATAAGCCCCTTGCGGAAGCGGCCTGCTCTCGCCCAAAAGGGAAGAAGTGTGCCTCTTGCAATGTCAAAATGTCAGCTTTATGGTCCAAACCCTTATGCAAAGGTTGTTTAGAAACACTAGTGGCCAAAGAGTCAGCTGGGATGTTCAAAGGGCTGTTAGATTCTATGAGAGATGAAATGGTTACTACTTTTCAATCTTTCAGGTCTGCATTACAGAACCCAGTGAGTACACTAGGGGATACTAGTTTACCAGGAACATCGGGGGAAGGTAGTTCTATGGGCTTACGTGGAAAGCTGCGTGAGCAAGCAAGCGCCCAGTGAATCCTCGGGCTCTCGGAGAGTCAGAGGATCAGGATGAGTCGGAAGGGGAGTTGCATAGCAGTAGAGCTACAAAATTCCTTTTTCCTTCGTTTGAAACAGGTGAACCTTTGAAAGCCATAGGGGATACTCTGGGTATTAAAGAAGAGTCCACTGAGCTGTCAGTGCATGATAAACTTTACAGAGGTCTTCAGACTAAGATCCGAGTGGGCTCTGAACGTGAGGACGTTTGCCTGGATCACCTGCTTGTGGGGCTGCCCGGAGGTGTACCTCTTCGCGGCCACCAACAACAGGCAGTGGTAGTACACTGAAAGTGCAGGTTACGGCTCTGTCTAACTTTGTGGACATTAGACTAGCAGAGGAACCTCTCATAAAGAGGTTTATGCGAGCGGTAGTCAGGATGACAACCCCAAAGGGTAAGGTCGTGCCGAATTGGGACCTATCGGTGGTATTGCAAGGGTTTCTCAAGCAGCCTTTCGAGCCCCTGGGGGATTGTTCCATTCAGCATCTGACAATGAAGACGGCCCTCTTGGTAGCATTGGTTTCTGCTCGGAGAGTGAGCGAGATTCAAGCCTTTTCCATTTCTGATCCATACTGCACCATCATGGCAGATAGAATTATTCTACGGCCAGACCCGGCTTTTTTTCCGAAGGTGGTGTCCACTTTCCACAGGACTCAGGAAGTGGTCATCCCTTCGTTTGCAACTAACCCTACATCTGCTGGAGAAAAGGCATGGCAAGGTTTTGACGTGCGAAGGTGCGTCCTGGAGTACCTTAGGGTCACGAAACCGTGGAGACAGTCGACCCGCCTCTTAGTTTTTGGGGGTCCCACTAGAGGGAACAGGACCACTAAAAGCACAATAGCTAGGTGGATTAAGATGGCCATTACTGAGAATTACAAGGCACAGGGCTTGATATTACCAGGTCCGCTCACTGCACACTCGACTCGAGCATGGGCTACTTCATGGGCAGAGCGAGCAGGGGCTACTCCAGACCAGATCTGCAGAGCAGCCACTTGGTCCAGTTTCCAGCCCTTCATCAGGCATTACAGGCTGGACCTTATGACCCAACAAGACCAGGCATTTGGCAGGAAGGTCCTGCAAGCTGTGGTCCCACCCTAAGAGGTAAGATTTGTCCTCACTGATCCTCTCATTGGCTGTCCTGGAAGATGACTGGGGAAAACATGAGTTGATTACCTGATAACTCTGTTTCCAGGAATCTTCCAGGACAGCAGATTCCCGCCCTTGGTTGGTATCCAGGGGACATCCGTGGTGGATGATAAAGGGGATACTTTGATACATTTGGTAGCCTTCGGTTCTAGAGGGTACTGAATTGGGATGGAAGGAGGGGGTCTATTTATTTAAATGTGGTTGATGTGTTTCCTGTTGCAGGCAGGCGGAGCCTCATCTCATTGGCTGTCCTGGAAGATTCCTGGAAACAGAGTTATCAGGTAATCAACTCATGTTTTTTTTCTGTAATAGGCCTGCTTGTACGTGGCAGGGGCTTACTGCTCGGGCATCTGCTTAACCGAGCCAGTGGCTTGGGGGATGCCTGGGCAAGATCCCTAGGGCAGTCCCCATCCTGTCCTACCCTTATGGCTGAAGGCCCTGAGGTTCCCCTCTTTTAAGATGGTAACCATCCTCCGTTTGTGACGGCTCCAGCAGGGCTTTTCCCCAGCAGCAGGCAAAGGCTGCCCTCGGTGGCCATAGGGGTATCAGAGAAGGGACTCTGATGTTGGCCCTCCCGGTATTAGCAGTGTAGGGGCCCCTCTTCTTCCTCCCTGCCGATCCCTGCAGTGTAAGCCTCGACCCCGGGAGCCCAGGTGAGCATTACTTACTGCGGCCGGGGTCATCCAGCAGACGCCGGTCTTTTTTTCTGCAGGCCTCGCGTTCAAGAGTATTCGGAACACAGGCCTGCCGGAGCGGCAGTGACGTCAGACGCCAGGGGCGTTGCGTTCCTCGGGTAGATGCACTAGAGGTGTACAGAAGAGGAGGAAGTGATGTCGTGCGCGGCGCACGTCCGGCCATAAAGGAGCTCCTCTCGGCTATACCACACCTCTGACCAGGGGAGAGAGGAGCAGCTGCCTGCCAGGCGACCTTGTGGACACCAGCAAGGGGGGAGCAATTGGAGCGGGGGCAGAGAGCGTGGATCTTCGCATCGGTCAGCGACCATGCCGGCAGACTCCGCAACAGTTGCTGCACCCACTGATCTGGGAGAACCCTCTGCAGCCAGCTCTAAGGTAGGCGAGTGCAGCGCACTCTTTACTACCTGTACCTTTTTGGTGATGGGGCCCCTCTGTCAAGGGTACATTGAGGGGGCATAGTGGCTCTTGGGGGGGGGCTAACATTAATTACACAATATGTGTTCTTTGTTTCAGGCCAGAAACCCTGATGAAAAGCCCTTAGCTGTGCCCTCAGGCTCACATCCCAAGTACAAAAAGTGTGCCTCTTGCAACGAAAGGTTACCATCCTCACACAAAAAGCCACTATGCCAGCCATGCTTAGAAAAAGTTGTGGCAGAAGAATCTGTGGGGAATTTCAAGGCCTTACTTGACAGCATGAGGGGAGAGATGGTAGCTACCTTCCAATCTCTGCGCTCGATCATTCAGGTCCAGTCAGGCCCTCCCTGCCCAGATCCGGCCCTGCCAGGGCCTTTCCGGGGTTCAGTCCCGCAGGTATTCAGAGAGCTGTAACGGTCGGGAGTCCGTGAAGTCCGGGGATTCTACCTCCGATTCAGGGGAGGACGAATCTGCAGAAGAGGGGGAGCTTAGGGCTTCTAGATATCTTTTTCTAGCTTCAGACACTAACGAGTTGCTCAAGGCGGTCTGGGAAACCCTGGGGATCAAGGAAGAGCAAGCCGAACTGTCGGTACATGATAGGCTTTATAAGGGTCTTCAGTCCAAAAAAGGTAGGACTTTCCCCGTCCTGTTGTCCCCGATGGTGTTTCTAGCGAAAATAGATTTAAAGGATGCTTACCTGCATATACCAATCAGGGAACAGTCGCAACGGCTCCTCAGGTTTGTGATAGTGAGCCCTCCCTTGCGGTCCTTCTATCAGTACAAGGCGCTCCCTTCTGGTCTTTTGTCAGGTGCTGGCGGAGGCCCTTGCTCCACTGAGACTTCAAGGGATAGAGGTTATCCCTTAACTAGATGACCTGTTGTTCTTCAGCCATTCCCGGGAGACCCTGCGGGGAAAACTTGGGCCTGGCTGTTGCACACCTACAGGGTCTGGGGTGGCTAATCAATGGGGAGAAATCCCAACTTCAGCCGACACAGGAGATTGTGTTCCTGGGGTACCGAATAGATTCATCGGTATCGTGACTTCCTCCCGGAGGAAAAAAGGGACAAAATAACAGTCGACGCTGTCCCTGTATCTGTCCCAGGGGGTGTCCTTCAGGGTCATAATGCGCCTTCAGGGGCTTATGACCTCGGCAATCCAAGCAGTCACTTGGGCCCAGCTGCATTCAAGAACGCTTCAGGCTTTTCTATTGCACCATTGGGGAGGCGAACAAGAAACCCTGGACGAATGTATCCACATCCCGGTTCAGGTAAAGGAGTCTCAACTGGTGGTTGGAGAAGCAGAATCTGGACACGGGCAGGCTATGGGGGGTCCCGCAGCAAGTGATTATCACCACAGACGCTTGAGGCTGGGGCGCCCATTGGGGGGAGCACTTAACCCAGGGGAGTTGGGGCCCCGAATGGAGTCAGAAATCTTCCAACATGAGAGAGCTAAAAGCAATCGGTCTGGCCTTGAGCGAGTTCGAGGCCGGAATCAGTGGATCTCATGTGGCAGTACGGTCGGACAATGCCACGGCAGTTGCCTATATCAACAGGCAGGGGGGCACGAGGTCGCAGCATCTGATGGCCCTGACGCAAGAGATTCTGGCTTGGGCGGAGGTAAAACTTTTATCCCTCACAGCGTTTCATCTAAAAGGGACTCTGAACTCCTTGGCCGACTCCCTCAGCAGGAGGCGCATTCTCCAGTCGGAATGGGCGCTAAACGACCAAACTTTCCGAATGCTAAGGAGCAAGTGGGGGACCCCAGAGGTGGACCTTTTTGCAACCGGGGAGAACAGGAAGGTAGAAGTCTTCTTTTCCCTGTGTCCAGGGGACGAAGCCCTGGGAGCAGACGTGTTTGCCCACCTCTGGGGGTTTGCTCTGGCATACGCTTTTCCCCTGGTAAGGCTGTTGCCCAGGGTCCTAGCGAATATGGCATAGGAGCAGGTATCCCTCATCCTGATTGCACCTTGGTGGCCAAAGAGACCTTGGTTCGCGGCACTTCACAATCTCAGTGTGGAACCCTGGATTCTGCCGGTAATTCCGGATTTGCTGTCCCAGGGTCCAGGGCGGCACCCTCATCCAGAAACACTCAATCTAGCGGCGTGGTTTCTGAAAGGGAGATCCTACTAACCAAAGGGCTTTCAGACAAAGTGGTAGCCACCCTACTTGCTAGTAGGAAGCCAACTACCTCCGCGATTTACAACAAGATCTGGGAGACATATTCTTCCTGGATCCTCAACAACATGGGGGGTAAACCGGTTGTGGTGGTGGTGTTGGGAGTTCTTACAGAGGGGGTCGGATATGAATCTGTCATGTAGTACGCTGAGGGTTCAAGTGTCAGCACTTTCAGTATACTTGGAGACTAGACTGGCAGAGAAACCCCTGATTAAAAGATTTGAGGGCCACGGGTCGGCAAAGACCACCACCGGTTAAAACCTGCCCCTCTTGGGATCTGTCAGTAGTACTCCGCAACTTCCTTGAGCCGCCCTTTGAGCCAACTGCAGACTGCTCAATTAAACTTCTTACTGTCAAGGTGGCAATGCTGATTGTGGTAGTACCAGCCAGAAGGGTGAGTGAGATCCATGCGTTCTCCATGGCGAAACCTTATTGCATTATTCATGCAGACAGAATCATCCTCAAGCCAGATCCTGGGTTCTTGCCAAAGGTGGCGTCAACCTTTCATCGCACCCAGGAGGTAGTTATTCCTTCCTTCCACCCTAACCCAGTTACATCGGAGGAAGAGAGACTGACGGGCATTGATGTCAGGAGATGCATTCTGGAGTATCTGGACAAGACCAGCAGCTGGAGGAAGTCCAATAATCTATTCCTGTTTTCGGGCGCAAGAAAGGGCCTGAGGGCATCTAAGGGTACTATAGCCAGATGGCTAAGGCTGGCGATATCGGAAGCCTATAGGCTTCAGGGTTTGACTCCACCACAGAATGTGAAGGCGCACTCTACCAGGGCCTTCCTCCAGGAGGCAAGCCTCACTCTGAAACCTTACCCACTGATATCTTACCGAAAAGATTTACTCGAGTGAACCTTTCAGGGAGAAAATGCCTCTCTCGCGGACGTTAGGGAGCTGCTATCTAAAAGAGGGAACATCGGGGAGACTTGAGATCCCTGCTAACTCAGTTTTTTTTTTTTTAAATATAAAGAGGTTTTAAAAAAACTACAGTGCCCTAAATTTTCTATAGTTGTCTTTTTATTAGAATTTTAAAAAAAATATCTTTTACAGTTCATAAAGTTAAGGTTAACAAAAAACGATCGCCCTTGAGTTACTTCTCCTACTCCAGCATGTATGGTGATACCTAATGTGCGGCTCACATAACAGTGATCTGTTAGACCACTAATGTTGCCTCTGCAAGTTTTAAAGAGCAACTGTCATCTCTGTCCCGCAGCGGCTCCTCCTCTGACTCTCTGTTGACTCACCGACAGTCCCATTCACTTTAATAGGACGGCTGGTGATGTGGCAGTGACACTACAAGGTGAGGGACATGGCGGGCAGAAGGTCCAGTGGATTTGCAAAACAATGGGATAAAGGAATATTCCTGAACTTTGTTTTATGATTTATCTCATTGTTACTTACTATAAAATTTTGTGACTGCATCAATGCAGTGCATGTTATCTCAGATTGCAGAGCTTGGATTCATTGAATGAGTTTACCAAAAATTAAAATATTGCAGAATATACAGCCTCATGCTACATAACTAAGCTCCATTTCATGCTGAATAAACTAAATTATTAATGTATCCTAAATAGAAAAGTATCTTTAGATAGATTTTTACTCCAAAAGCATTTTATGAAAATAAATTTGATAACAAATCAGATTTAAATCCAAAAAATCAGTTTATTTTTTAAAAATCAGTTTGTTTGTTTTTTAAATCCACCCTGCAGTACATAAAGTAGGCAGCTGTGAGTGAACTATAAACAATCTCCTGGAGCAGCTAGGATTGTTTAAATGCTGGCGCTGCCACCGATGTAATGCATACATCTGTGGTAGGTAAAGAATTAAAGTAGAACTAATGAGGCGAGTGATTTTCACTCAACCTCATAGTTCGAGCTGACGTGCGACAATGAAACTGTCACACATCGGCTCAATAGATCGGGAAGTGATCGAACACATACCGTCGCTTGCTCACTTCTTGATCATGTCCTTGCAGGGAGCCGTGACTGTCACTCATGGTTCCCTGCAGGGATTCCCCCCACTCCGATCCTCCAGCGCTGACTGGCGGAACGGAGGGGCAGGGGGCGGGTACAGCTGGCTCTGCCTCTAGATAGGCAGAGCCAGCTGTCAATCACGCAGCTGAGTGGATCTTGACAGTAATGTCGGGATCCGTCCCGGCTGCGGCGTTCTCAGTATACCGCGAGCTGTAGCAAATACACAGGTCACTTTGGGTCACGGGAGGACGCTAGTTTGGGTCCTCCCGTGACCCTTGGAGAACTATGGGCTATGTGTTTTTCCCCATAGTTCTCCTAAGTCCACATGACAAATACCCCTTGCAGTTAATGAACCTTTCAGCAGAGACAGTGTAATGTGTAACTGTGTGTTCCTAGTTCCCAGTTCTTAGGCCCAATGTCAAATGAAAAAATGTGTCAAACTATTGTCACAATAATTTCCTTAAATGGACTCTGCTAAACGTGGGAAAACTCACAAACTGGTTAATTAAAGCCATGCATTGACCCCCATGTGAACTCCGAAACCTCTCTAGATTTGTATCCATGTAAACTAATTCAACATCAGAGTGTGTCTGAATAAGATCTGGTCATGCCGGACATATGATAATTGCTGGATTAATGTTAACCACTTCAAGACCAGGTGTTTAGACCCCCTTCCTGGCCAGGCCATTTTTCAGTATTCAGCTCAGCGGTACTTTGACGTTTATTCAGTCATGCAACGCTGTACTGAAATTAATTTTATACCATTTTTCATTTTTTGGGGACAGATAGAGCTTTATTTTGGGGGTATTTAATCACCACTGGGGTTTTTATTTTTTACTATATTAAGGAAAAATTATTGAAAATTTGGGGAAAAAAAGTTTTCCCCCCATTATATTAGGAAACAATGATTTATTACCCATATTTTTGGTAAAAGCTTTTACAGCTCATCAGTTTAGTGTTATCAGTGATTGACAGCTCTAGAACTATTGCTCTAATTCCGACATTTGCGACGATATGTAACATGTGCGGCGTAATGGGAGAAATCGTCGTTTTTGCACGTATGCGCACCCGACGCCTGTTTGCATGCGTGTATGTATGGGGGGGACTTAAAAAAAAGAATACATTTTTAATTCTTTTTTTTATTTGTAACTTTACATTTTTGGAGGGGAAACTTTAAATTTGTATTTTTTCCTATTTTTTTTTCTCCACTTAGCCCCCTATGTGATAGCAATAAAGTTAAGAAAACCCCCTTATGTGACAGCAAAATATGTGACGGGTCCTCTTTAGAGACATCAGGGGTCTCCAAGAACCCTAATGTCACCTAGGACCCCCCTGAGGAAGCTGATGAAGCAGAGATCTGCTTCATCGGCTTCTCTCCAGTATCTGAAGCTGGAGAGTGACGCAAGAATGCGGAAGTGATGTAATCTACATCAGTTCTGCATTCTGACAGCGGAGAGGGGACCTGAGGGAGGTCGTGTCCCTCTGATCCCCTGTGACAAAGGCAGTATGCTGGTCCTGGGCTAGTACCGGGCACAGCGGAGCATGGGACCAGTGTGACAGCGGGAGGGGCGCACATCCCGGGACCTCATACAAGCGATCGGACACCCGCTTAGATCTAGAGACCTCCTGGCCGGCCGTATTTTTACGGCCGGGAAGTGGTTAAAGGGATTCTAAACCCTCCATTTTTTTTTTGCCTATATCGACTGCTGGTAAGCAGTCGATATAGGCAAAAAGTTTTAAAAAAATTAAAAAACGCTTTAACAGTGGTTTAAACTTACCCTGTTTTTCGTTGCGCACTCCCGCCAGAGAATTGGAAACTGCTCGGTCGGCCGCAAAACATCTTAGGGCGGGCGCATGCGCAGTTCGGATTCTTGGGTGGGAGAAGAGCAGAGATGCAAGGTAAGTCGATGGACACATGCACCCGCAATCAGACACCACTGGATCGGAAGTGCCTGCAAGCAGAGAGGAGTCAGTGCTGGATTGGAGAGCCGCCGCACCGCTTGGACAGATGAAAACATCAGGAAAGAAGAGGAAGATCGGATCAAGAAACTTCATTTAAGGTAAGTGCTAACATCAACATTGGGGGGAAGGGAAAAACATTTCACTAAGTGAAACAATTCCATTGGCCATCTACCTTTCAGAATGTAATCTAATCCGTTAAATGTTTGCTATTTTTCCTAATTACTCATTGTGCTGGTGTTGTAAAGCTGATGACTTAAAGTGACAATGGTGTAGTTTAATTGTGTATCACTTGGCTGTAGATCCTCAAATCATCTCTGATTTCATGTTGACATTGTCCTTCCTTCTGGAGGGTGGCTACTTTTGTTCCTCAAGGTCCCTGTGTGTGTTGTAAAGTAGCCACAACTCCAAGCTCGCTCCTGTGATAGACTATAACGTTTAATACAAATTAGCTAACTAAACGTGAAATTGTAGTCCAACATGAGTAAGCTTGGAGCAGTGGCTACTTCAAAAGACACAAACCATGGGATAACAAATGTAGCCACCCTCCACTAGGAAGGACAGTGTCTGCACGAATTCAGAGATGAATTGAGGATCTGCAGCTGAGTGATACACAAATAAGTTTAATGTCACTTAAAAGCCTATAGGATAGTGTTACTTTTCTGAATTGACGTTTTCCAGCTTGCATTATGCTACTCGTGAATGAATTGAATTGACAGTCACGATGAGGCCTCTTGCTGTTTTTGATGTTACAGATCAGCTTTTCAGTGAATGAATCATTATTAATGGGGTGCTGTCACTGTAGGCTTGGGAGTTGTCATTGAATGGCTGGAAGTGCTTGTGGACAGTGCTTATTGATTGATTTTATGCTACCTAGCAACACATTCATGCATTTTAAAGTTGGTTTACATGATGTAATAAACAGATAGTGGCCAGCCCAGACTTAACTAGATGAGTGTTGCTGATGAAATGTGTTTGCAATAGAGTGATCATTCTGGGTGGAGTTGTCCACATTCCACTCTGTAATTTCTCTAAAGGAACTTTGTTTGTAGTGTAATTCAGGGTTGGTCATCCTGAAATTCTTCGGCTGCTGTCTAAACATACCTTACAACTAGTACTATGACATGGCATGCATGAATTTTTAGTTCCTCAAATGTGGAACACTTACTGGTGTCTAGCCGTTAACAGTATGGAGGTTGGTGGATTTGACGCCGCTGGAAGTGATGCCACGATGTGACATGCTTTTGGGCCGTCGATCCTTCGGCCAGACCGTGAGGATGCACAGCCGCTCGGCAACGCCACAGTGAAGGAAGACAAGGTGCCTGGACATGATGGGGGAAGAAGCAGGATGCAGTACCCTTGTGGTCCCCACACCAGCAGGGGGGCGGGGCACTGCACCTGGAGTCGATGCAGGGGTCTGCATGCACAGACTCGGTTGTCACAGCTGGGTTGTCGGATCTGGTGGGTCCATCTCCTAGCAGCTCCAAGGTAAGAGGCTAGTATTCAATCCTATCCTTTTTCCCTCCTATGTATGTTTTTTTTTTTTTTTTACATTAGAGGTGACTCGGTGCATTTGTTTGTATGGCTTTGGTGCTGATCTGTGTGTTCAACAGAGGCTCTGGTTTTGTATTTTGCAAATCAAGGCCTCTGAAGAAAGAACGCTCTCATCAGTCAGCACGCATGGCAAACCTAAGCAATGTGCAGCCTGCAACATTAAATATCCTTCTACAAAAAACCACTGTGCCAATCCTGTGTAGGGAAGCTAGTAGCGGATAAATCGTCAGGCATTTTTTCTGTATCAATATGTTTATTGAAATTTTCACATAACAAACTTAATAAAGATATCGGTTCACAGTGTATCATTGCCTTGGTACGTCATTACAATCATGAATTCACAAGTACTGGAATTATGTATGATACATAAGCATATTCAAGTAACAGTGAAACCCTGCATTCACAAGCGCTCATATTACACAATCGACTCTAACGTGCTGTCTGAGGTTGTGGGCAACAGGCATGCCACCCTGGCTGGGACCATATACCACCTCATCATTACCTTATAGGCTACGCTAATAGAGCATTTTGAGACATTGGGCCAAATCTGCTGCCACTCCTTCATGGACCACCAACGGGGCAGGTCTCCTTCCCAGCCGCGAAGTATATGGGCTGTGGACTAATAATTGCATATGATAAATTCAATGTATGTAATCTGCTTAATGCTTCCGCTGCAAAATTTGGAGTTTTATTTTTTTGGGATGAATAAAAATAAAAGGATCCTGGTTTACTTTCTTTGATTTATTAAAAAGGTAATGTGTCTTTCTAGAAAAGCTTTATTCATTTTTCCTTTTTCATTTCAGATTTTTTTTATTGTCCTTTTTAAATTTTTTTGAACAGATCATCCCACACATTGCAATTTGATTGTCCAGTCTGTTCAGATTTGCACACATGGATGTTGTGCAAGGTCCTGTATTTTTGAATTAATGTTAATGGCATATTTCGTTTGTCCAACTAGCGATTGATAGGAGCTGAATTGTTGATTTTACAGAGGTTGGGTACTCAGATTGTAACATGTCTGAGTGTAGTACTTCTCCACCAAATCATATTTCCATGGTCTGTCTAGCAAGCTCTGCACATGCATATTCCAAATGACAATATTTCAGAGATTCTTCACACTAAGCAAGGGGTTGCCAACTTTAGTTTTCTAGGTGCAGGGGAACTAACACTCCCATGATGCCTTGCAAGTCCATAAAGGCTCCAGCCATGCTCAGTGGCATGGTGGGGTTTGCAGTTTCAGTACAGCAGGAGTTGAGAAGCAGAGCACCACAGGACATAGCACAAATGTCAGCCACAGCATGTTGCAGAATTCTCCCAACTAACTTGTAATAGAGCAACTTTAGCTCTCCAGCTGCAGGGGAACTACAAGTTTCATGATGCCTTGCAAGTCCATGAAAGCTCCAGCCATGCTTAGTGGCATGATGGGGTGTGCAGTTTCAGTACAGCTGGAGTTGAGAAACAGAACACCATGGCACATATGTCAGCCACAGCATGTTGCAAAATCCTCACAACATACTTGTAGCAGGTGCATGATAGAAGAACAGAAACATCACATGTCCCATTACCTTTGTTGTCTTTTGGTGTTGGAAGTGAAGGACTCCCAGTCTGGCTGCAACTTCTTGGCAATATTGACCCATTATCTTCTACCCCAGTTCTTGTTTAGGGGGTCTCTGGTGTCATACAGGCACGGTTCCCCACGCACAAAAGATATGATGTTTTCCACATCGAAGCAATGCAGTGTGTTATCCTCCATTTTGTCTCCCACGATGCTTGGAAACCTGGGGGATGGCTTTTGCCCCTGTGTAAAACGTGCAAAAAACGCCCGTTTTTGTGCATTTCCTATAGACATAGTTGCATAGTATTTGAGGTTGAATAAAGACATATGTCCATCAAGTCCAACCTATTTGTGTATGTGTGTGTACTGTCCTAATGATGTGTGGTATGTATAGGTCCCTGTGTGTTCTCAATCTTAAGAGTACTTGTACCCCTGTATATTACGGTCCCTGAGGAAATCGTCCAATCGCCTCTTGAACGATTCTGGCATGTAGTTGCCCACTCTCCTATTTTATCCAGGTCCTCCTGTAATGTTAAGCGTCTGATTCAGTCACTATATAGTCTATGGGGCCAAAAGGAGCTGTGATATGCCAAAAAAAGCTCCTGTACTTTTTCCAGTGACGGGCGTCCAGCTTCTTGTGACAAAATGCTCAGATGTGCACAGGGTCATAGAAATGAATTGGGATTTTTTGGGGGGCAGATTTTTTGAGCGTTTTTTAGGGCAGAAAACGCACTACAAAACGCTGAGTGTGAACCAGGACTAATGTATGGTATAGAGCTGTGGTTCTCAACTGGTGTGTCATGACCCCAAAGTGGGTTGCGACCCTATCTTCAGTGGGTCGCCACATGCCTTCCACTGTACTAGGTGAGGGGCTTCTTAGCCTCCCCCATAGCGCAGCACTGTCCGTTTTCGTGCTGTGCAACCATTCAAAATATGCTGCCCAGCGCCGAGTGTCAGCTTGAGGTGGGGTGGGCTGGAGGTTTGGATGCAAGGGAGCTCCATCCATACGTGCATTGCTTACAGCTCCCTCGTGTAACCGGAGTGATGTCATATTCTGGCACCTCTACAGGGAGTGCAAGGGAGCTGTACAAGCAATGCACATATGGATGGAGCTCTGCCACAGCACAGCAGCGCACACTGAACCCCTAAAAAATGGGGTGTGTGCGTCTGTCAGTGTTTGAATCGCAAACTACCACGCGATCACACCTCTACTGTTCATTCTGGTAGGAAAAGTGCAGGAGGTGCGTCGCGTTGCAATTAATTTGAATGGCACCCCAAAAACACCTCCCGCCCACAGTTTGATCACTTGCACTAGAACATGTGGTACTGCAATGGCATGTGTTCCAGTGTGGTGCGACTTGGGTCACGATTTAATGACCAAGGACAAATGTGGGTCCCAAGGTTACACAGGTTGAGAACCACTGGTATAGAGCATGTTGCCATGGCATGCTACTATATAAAAATTCTTCCAAGAACATAAATGTAACAATGATTTATCAACAGGTCAATCAAATGTTAGATTCTGATTCTCCTTGTGCTTAGCAGCAGCAATGGATTGACGAGCACTAGGCCTTTCTTGGTAAATGGTCCATCTCAAGTTAACAGCTGAGACCTCATCTAGCCCATTCGTTTTACCGATTTTTTTTATTTTTTTATTTTTTTTTTCTGTTGTACAGAGAAACCAGAAATGTTCCTTTTTGTTCAAATGAGAAATTTATGTTTTGGACCTGCTCACAAATTTATATCGGATCAAAGATTCCGTACTGGTATCTGCCGCCTGGCCTGATTTATACAGGGTATACCCTCGGAGATAAAATGAAATCACGCCAACATCAGTCAGTGTAAAAACACTTCTCCTTTTTATTCTTCTGCTTTTCATGGTTTTATTTAACAGGTGAACGTGTATATTTGAGCGTAGCATTGCAGAAAAGTATTTTAGTTTATATATTCTAGCTTATCATTGGTTAGATCCATTTATGCATAACTTCCTGCCAAGATGTTTATAGATGTTTATATCTTTCGTCTTGGGTGTGTTGTCTGAAGAGGAGGTGCCAACTTGGTTCCTATTTCTACTGCGTACTTCGGATCTGGGGGGGGGGGGGGTTGGTTCTGAGTAAGGTTTTGAGTAAGGAGTGCAAAGAAGAGCAGAGAGCAAATTAGCATATATATTACAATTGATCTATTGAGATAGGCATTTTGTCATAATCATACTAAACCACTTCCATTACACTTACAGACTTTTCAGATCTCCTTGGCCAGATTCTGAGCGCAGGCTGTTCAAAATCAATTTAATGCCATACCACAATTTCAGAATAACATAAACAACAAATATTACAGTCCACTTTTCAATACACTTGCTGTTTCAAGCTGTACATATCTGGATAACCTATTTATATATTTATAAATTTATTTTTTTTGCCCACTTGTAGCATGTCTTGGTAAGCCCCAGTGCAGAACAGTATGACAACCTTTTACGTCAGCTAGGAGATCGGATGGATGAAGGACGAGGGGAGACGATATATGTTATTGGTCAAGGATCTGGTATGTCAATGGTTACTATGCATGTTCTTTGTGTAACATGTAAAATGTATGAAATACATGTACAGTTTTAAATTATTTTCTATAGTTATTATAATTTTTACCTCCCTAGTTGTGAAAATGGGTCTGCTTGT
>NW_017309173.1:5175-67212 GCF_000935625.1 Nanorana parkeri | reverse complement strand
CGCTTTCCCTGCCACAGACACATATGGCGGAACAAAAATGTTTCCAGCCTGCCACGTCAGTATGCCTTATGTTGGTGGCATTTACCGTTCTGCTTTAGCGACCATGAACATGTATTAGAACGGTTCCCCTGACTATCCCCTTTTTAAATTAATAGCTGTCACACACTGGCATCTGCAGCATCTCTGCCCTCCAGACAGGGATCTGTTTCTCCATGGATCCCCGCTGCTCTCCGTCGCTTCTATGGGATGAGGCAGCAGGTATCCGAGGAGAAATGACCGGCCGTGGGGGGGGTTAGTGGAGGAGGGAGCTGCTCGATCACGGTGATCGAGCAGCATGAGACGCTGTCATCCTGCTAGTTTCAGGATGACAGCGGCTCTGTGTGTGGCCGAGCGGAGGATCGGTAAATATCTGTGATATTTAACGATCCTTTGTGTGCAGAGCAAACACTCGAGCGATAATCTTATCACCTCAATGTTTGTAAATAACTGGGGACACACAGTACTGTGTCCCCAGTTATGAATGAACAAGAAGTGCTTCTCCCCATTCAGAACCTGTTGATAGTAAAATATATATATATATTTTTTTTAATTTTTTTTTAAAGATGCTTTTTATTGAGTTTTCCAAGTGTCAGAGACACAACAAAATAACAAACAAACAATTTTCATACATACAGCACTCGGGTCAACATAACCCAGACAATTATGCAGTATCTACATCCTCTTCACAGATCAGAAAAACATAAGATTACAAGGCTACACAAGTATTTGGTTACAAGATTCAATACGTGGTAGTCCAACACAGAGTATGTACATAGGGAGTTGGACTCAGCCACATGTTGTCAATACGGTACAAAATACATCAGGGCTTCAGAGGACTAGTAATGAGGTCTGTAGGCTAAAGAATGAGAGTGTATTCAGTATGTCACCCCATCTCTACAGATGTGCTAGAGGACAGCCATAGATCCCAGATACGCCCAAAACGTGCCGGGTTGCCCCTCTGCTCGTACGTGAGTTTGTAGACGGGCAATGCCTGATCAACTAGTCTTTTCCACCCGCTCAGGGAGGGAGCAGTCGGGCTACCCCAGACCAGGAGGATGGTCTTCCTGGCATAGAATAAAAGGAGGCGGAGGAGTGTCTGAGTTCTTGAGGCCAATGTCAGTTCCCCAAATAGACCCAAGAGGCAGAACGCGGGGTTACAAATATTAGGGAAGCCGAGGCCGGTTTCCATGAAGGAAGTGACCTCCGACCAAAAGGCTCTGATGATAGGGCATGACCAAAAACAGTGCAGGAAGTCGGCCTCCCGCACGCATCGCTTGAAACAACGCGAGGTCGGGCGGAGGCCTAGTCTATGTAGAAGGTCCCGCAGTATATCAGAGGGCTGTTTCCATGCTAAGCACAAAAATGGGGTAGTCGCTTTTTTTTACATCATAACATTCTTATAGTTTTAAACCTTGTCATTACTGTATGGACTATGTTTCAATCTTTCCAGCATTTCTCTATTTACGTAGCTCTATGGCTTGCGGATAACCTTTTATCTTGAAGCGTTTTAACTTTTATTTAATACATACATAACTTAGCAAGAATAAAGAAAGGAAAGTGTATACGAGCTTCTTCCAGGATGACAATCTAAATGTACATCATGAACCAGGTCTCCATCCAAGCCTTTGTCCTCCGCATCCCTCCCCTCCTGAGTAGTCCCTAACTGAATCCATACCTCTGTCTCCAATCAGCCACTTCCTCTCCTTCAGTCTGTGTTCACTTCGTAGGCATGCCACGCTTTCCATACCTCCTCATGTGTCCCAATTGTATTGTTCAGCCTAGCTGTTAAATACTCCATCACCTGGACGTCCTTGATTCTAGCAAATAGTTCTAGTCTAGAAGGTGGGTAATTCCGTTTCCATTGTAGTGGAATAAGACAGCGAGCTGCTGTGAGGATATGCATGACTAGCTTTCTATCAATCCTAGAGAGTCCAGGGAAGGGCAAGCCTAGTAAGTAGTGTATGGGGTGGTTGGAAAGCGTTCGCCCCACCAACTGCTCCAGGGTATGTTTGACCTCCCCCCAATAGGGCAGTAGTTTCGGGCAAGCCCAGAATATATGGAATAAGGTGCTTCTGGCACCATTGCCTCTCCAACAGTTCGGGGAGAGCTTTGGGTTAAGCGTATGGAGAAAGTCTGGTGTATGATACCAATGGTACATTATTTTGTACTGGTTTTCTCTATAAATCGAGCAAATTGATGACTTTGCTTCCATTCTCCATTAGCTTTCCCATTGTTTGGGTGAGATCGTAGTTTCCAGGGCACCTTCCCACTTCCGCATATAGGGCAAGTCAACCGTGCCCGCTACTGGGTCTTCGTTTAAAATGCTGTAGAGAAAGGAAATCATGCCCCTGGAGGAGTGGGGTGCCAAACATTGTGTTTCAAATGGTGTGCGGAAGGGCAAGATCAAGTTTTTTGAGATTGGGCAAAGTGTTTAATTTGCAAATACGAGTAAATAGCTCTGGTAGGGAGGTTATGCTTCTCTTTAAGTTGTTAAAATGACTGTAGCCTGTTAGTAACTCTGTCCAGTAGGTCTCTGAGGTGGAACATGCCTCTGGGTTGCCACATCTCTACCCACTCCCTAGAGATGCCTGACTGTAGCCTAGGATTCAGCAGAAAGGAAGTCAATGATGATCCAGCCGTCGCCAGAACTCTAGTAATTTTAACCTTATTCCATATTTCTAGCGTAAGCCTTGTGGAGGAGAGCAGAATATCCCTGGATACTTGCACCGGGTTGGACCATAAAAGTGCATTGGGGTGAATTGGCGATAGCTACAAACCCTCTATCCTTGCCCAGCCCGTGGGGGGGATCAAACCTTGAGAGCGTCGGGACTACTCTTAATTGGGCTGCCTGATAATAGTGGAAAAAAATGTGGCAGTGCCTGACCCCCCCCCCCCGTGGGGGGGGGGCGGTTGTCATCTTAATTGAAGTTAATCTTCCTGTAAATGACAGTCTCAATGACCTCCACCTCTGCAGTTGAAATCGTAATGACTGAAACAGTGGCTTATAATTGGCCGCATATAGGGAGTGTACATTATTTATAATAAAAATACCCAAATATTTAATTTTATCACTTTTCCAACTGGAAGGGAACAAGGTTTTGCAATGAGGTTAAGGTGGCGGGGGTTACATTAAGTGGGAGCCCTTCTGTTTTACCCAGGTTTAGTTTATATCCAGAGACCATGGAGTATCTATGGAGTTCTTCCTTTAAATATGACAGAGACTTTTGTGGGGATGTTATAGAGAGTATGACATCATCCGCAAATAAAGCCTGTTTAAATTGTTGTGATCCTATTGGTATTCCTGCAATATCAGGGGACTTGCGTAATGCGCGCTGCAAGGGGTTCAATGCAGAGAGCGTATAAAAGGGGGGACAGAGGGCACCCCTGTCTGGTACCATTGCGTATCTGGAAGGGTATAGCGGTTGCTGTGCGCAATTTTATGGACGCTGACGGAGTGGAATATAGAGCTTGAACTGCTCGGGCAAAGGGGCTTCTAATCCCTATGTGTGACAAAGTTGCGTGTAGGAATGGCCAACTGAGTCTATCAAAAGCTTTTTCGGCGTCTAGACTAATTAACACTGCCTCCAAGCTTTTCTTTGTTGATGATATCTACCAGGTCTACTAATCTGCGGGTATTATCCCCTGCTTGACGGTTTAGCACAAAGCCTACTTGGTCGTTATGAATAAGTGCCGGTAGCAGCCGAGCTAAGCGGTTCGCTAAGGTTTTCGTAAAAATCTTAGTCCGAGTTGAGGAGAGCAATGGGTCTATAGTTCGTACATAGTTTACGATCTTTGTCTGGCTTGGGAAACACTGTTATGTGGGATGACAAAAACGACGATGGTATTGCCTCTCCATGAAGAAAACCGTTAAACGTATCCGCCATATGTGAGAGAAGGGCATCTGTGAACGTCTTATAGTATGAGTATGAGAAACCGTCTGGGCCTGGTGATTTCCCTGTAGGGAGGGCTCGAATAATATTTTGAAGTTCTTCTGGAGTAATGTCCGCATTTAAGGCACCCAATGCCTCGTTTGTAAGTTCCGGCGTATCCCACTCCGCCAGGTAATTCTGTACATGGGATGTCAGTTGATGTAAAAGCTGGGCCCGTTAAATTATAGAGATCGTTATAGTATTCTCTAAATACTCTAGCGATTACATCTGGGTGGTATTGTAAGGTGCCGCCCGCGTCTCTAATTGCCGTCAGCCCCCTGCTACTGGCCTCTTCACGCAGCCTACGGGCCAACAGGGTATGTGGCTTGTCTCCCCTTTCATAATACCTCTGCCTCAAATATGTCATAGACATCTCCACCTTATGGGTCATTAGGTGACGTAACCGAGTTCTAGTCTTGATCAGTGCACGGAGGAGATTTTTGGAAGGTGCCAATGCTAAGCGTTCTAATTGTACTAGATGGCCTGCCTATCTTTTTTAAGTTTAGACGCTAATGCAATGCAATGGCCCCTAATCGTGGCCTTATGGGCCTCCCATAGCGTCGATGTTTGTGAGACCGTGCCCTACAGCTGTCTCTTTTAAACATGAGATTAGGCATTCCTGCTGCAGAAAAACGCAAGTTCCTGACGCAGGAATCCCTAATTGCACCTAAACTTACAGATATGAATAGGGACTTATTGTGTGTGTATTGGGGTCCGTAGTACCATATCGGATATAGTTAAATTTTATTTTGATGTATGAAATTTGGCAAACGGCCCCCATGGGAGAATCGGCGGTTACCATCATTAAAGAGCCTCAAATAACTGGTCACGGAGTACGTGGCCAGTCATTTAGGCACTTTGTGGCGGGACGTACAGTGTACGTCTCCTGTCACGAAGGGGTTAAGTGAACTTCAGGGCCCATTCACACCATGTCCGCATCACCACCAGGCCAGATTGTTTCCGGACCCAAAATGCATCCTAATGTATCACTATGCTATTTCTGGCATCTGTTCACACCAAAGCAGTCCATTCCAGACCAGAAAAATACTGCTTCTCCTTTTTTTTTGTCTGGTCTGGAACGCATAACACCGCATCAGAAATGCATACAAACGCACTGGAACGCACCTGTAAGACCATTTTAAGCACAAAATAATAATTTCCAAATGCGGGAAAGACTTAATGCACTGCGTTGTAGATCTGGTCTGAAAAATGGTGTAAACCTGCCCTCACTTTTTTTCTTTTGCTTGCATGTTAGAGCATGGAAGCATAAAGATGCAAATCCCAGAGAAAGGGAAATCCTGGGTGAGGTTACTTTGTCTTCAAGGCTTTACTTCATTGGCAGATATGAACAGCCTCTTTAAGATTTTATGAGACTCTATGGCCAATTTTGGGTATTATCGTTTTTTGAGGTTTCGCGCGCGCACGCAATTTTAAGGCTTGACATGTTTTTTTTTTTTATACAACTTTTTATTGTTTTACATATTAAGGCACATCGGTGCACGCTATTTGTGTCCCATGAGGACACCAGGCATAGCAATGCATACAATAATACAGTCCGTCTGGGCCCGGTGTTTTCCCATTAGGAAATGAGCATATGGCTGCGAGCACTTCAGCTTCAGTTACAGGCTTCGTCAGAAATGTTCTCTGCCCATCCGTCAACCATCCTAGGGCTACTGAGTCCAGTAGAGATCCCAAGTCCGGGGACTGGGCCTCCACCGGCAGCGTGGATGAGTAAAGGGTGGTGTAATACTGCCTGAATACCTCCAGGATAGCATCCGGGGCTGTGACAGATATATTTGGGTCTGGGCGAATCTCAGCCACCACCGTTTGAGGCCGGGCCGCCTGAGATAACATTGCCAGCAGACGCCCATTCTTATCCCCAGTTTCAAAAAAGTTTTGTTTTCGGTTATAGAGATCCGTGCGCGTTAGATCCGCAAGGTGCAGGCTAAGCTTGCGTCTAGCTGACATAGAAATGGTGAGAGTGGGCAACCCTGACGTGTGCCGTTATGGACTCGGATAGGGTTTGAGAGGATACCATTGACTATGATCCGTGCCGAGGGCTTATCATATAGGGCCGCGATTTTAGCAAGTAATGTTCTGGGGAGGCCAATCTGGGTAAGGGCCTCGAAGAGGAAGGGCCAGCTTAGGCGATCAAAGGCTTTTATGCATCAATAGATAATAGGCAAAGGGGAATGTTCTGTTTCTTTGCCCAGGACATAAGTGTTAGGGATTTTATGGTGTTGTCTCTAGCCTATCTATTGGGTACAAAGCCCACCTGATCCAGGTGTATCAGGGAAGGGATAGCTGATTTGAGTCGGTTGGCTATAATTTTTGCGTAGATTTTTAAGTCAATATTGATGAGGGAAATCGGTCTAATAACTGCCGCAATTCGATGGGTATTTATGTTCTTTTGGAATTACAGTAATGTGGGCCTCTTGAGATTGAGGGGTGAAGGGGCAGGAATCGGATATTGCGTTAAAAGTGGATAACAAAATAGGTGATAGAGAGTCTTGGAGTTGAGTATAGAAAAGCGACGTATAACCGTCCGGGCCCGGGCTTTTACCTGAGGGTAGGGAGTCAATGGTCCCAGTGATTTCCAGTAAGGTGAAGGGTTCAGAGAGAGAGGCAATAGAAGATTCCGATAAAGTAGGTAAGCCGGTAGAGGAAATATATGCGCTGATGTCTTCAAGTGATGGTCCAGAGGGGGAGGGGGAATCGGGTGCAATGTTGTATAAAGAGGAGTAGTAGTGGTGGAATGCTTTGGCTATTTGTACAGAGGTAGTGGCCCGACCTTGTAAAGGACAGGTGGTTTTAGGTATGAAGGTGCGTGCCTGTCTATACTTGACTGATCTAGCCAATAACCTTCCACACTTGTCCCCAAATTCATGAAAAGTGCGGAGAGTGGCATCCCGATATCGCACGTGGGAAAGGGATCTAATCCGCATGAGTTCGGAGCGAGTATACAACAGCTTCTGGAGGGTCACAGGATCGGGGTTAGATTTATGCTGTCGTTCCAGATCACGAATGTCCGACAGGAGAGACGTGATTTGTTGCGATTTTGCTTTTTTGTGACGAGCCCCATGCTTAAATAGGATGCCCCTCAACACATTTCAGAGCCTCCCACTTAAGAGGAGGAGAGGATGAATCCTGTGCGTGGACAAGTTGGAAGGAAGTTATACTGTTCTGAACATCAGAGAGCATGACAGGGTCACGTAATAGACTCTCGTTCAATCTCCAGGTGGGGAAACGTCTAGATGTGTCAGGCACGGATAGGGTAAAAAAAAGGGGGAAATGGTCTCACCATAATTTAGAGCCAATGTGAGACTGAGCGCCAACTAAGTAGCGAATGTGAGACGAAAAAATAATCAATACGGCTGTAAGTGCGGTGAACAGGTGAGTAAAAAGTGTAATCTTTTGTAGTTGGGTGTAGTGTTCTCCATAGGTCAACGAGCTGTAGTCGATGTAGGTGGAATTTAATCG
Organism: Nanorana parkeri; assembly: GCF_000935625.1. NCBI lineage: Eukaryota > Metazoa > Chordata > Amphibia > Anura > Dicroglossidae > Nanorana > Nanorana parkeri. The sequence continues at coordinate 59,764 of NW_017309173.1, read as the reverse complement.
AGTTGATGGCAGAAAAGGAAACATGCGTTTTAAGTGATGAGGAGTCCAAAGTGGGGTCAAAGACGAAGTTGAAGTTACCCCCCATATCAAAAAACCAGATGTGAAGGATTCTAAGTTAGTCAAAATGGGGAGGAGCGTCTGGATTTGTGACGAGTTTGGGAGGTATATATTAGCCAGGGTAAATACCTTACCATAGAGATAGCATCTGAGGAAAATGTAGCGCCCTAATTCGTCAACCAGTGTGTCCGTGACCTCCACTGGAAGTGAATTATGAAGGCCAATGGCCACTCCTCTGGTTTTACTGTCAGGGTTATTGCTGGTGTACCATGTACGGTAATATTTAGTGGGAAGGCGGGGAAGCGCGTCGGATTTAAAACGCGTTTCCTGGAGGAATAGAACTTGGGAATGTTGTTTATGAAGATGGTATAATAATTGGGATCTTTTGGTTGGGCTATTAAATCCCTGTACATTCAGGGAACAGGAGGTCAGTGACGCCATTGCGTTGGGAAGGGTAGGCAAGAACAAGAAGACAAGCGATACTGCATACTCCCAGACATGCTCCAGGAGGGGGACGAAGAGAAGAGAGAGGATAAGGGAAAAGAGGGTAAAGGCAAGAGAGCCATTAGTGGAAGAGAAGGGCAGAGAAAGAGAGCAGGTAGGGAGGAGAAAAAAAAAAGTAAACAATACAATCGTATTACAACTAACATAAGGGAGAAATCCCTAAACGTGTGCACCGCGAGTCCCAGAATCCAGGGATGGTTTACCCCCATATGATTGACGGTGAACAAATCCTATGGGGGTAAACATAGTTGAGTGTCCTCGTTGACCCGAGTTGTGTCGGATCACACCAGGACAGCGTGAGTGAGGAGGAGGAACCGATACACATAAAACCAAAAAGGATCTAACAAGCAATGTAGCCTACTATAACATATTGGAAATATGACGGTTGCAGTTACCAAAAACAATTTAAACCATATGGAGAATGACGTAAATTGTAGCGTGTAACCGTGTGTAAGAAAAATAAATGGGGAAAAAAAAGAGGGTTAGAGGGAAAAACCTGTGTCCATTGGAGGAGGGTCAGCGGGTCACCACGGAGTCCCCCGGGAAGGCATCTGGGGGACGGTAGTGAGGTACAACAACTGCAATGATAAAAACAAATCAAACCATACGGTGGATAACGTCAGGTGTATCCAGTAACAGATTGCCTGTGTCCAGAGGTAAAGGGCAGCGGGGCACCAAGGAGTCCAGTGGGGGATACTCGGCGCACAGTCTCGGTGGAGGCTGAAGTGTGTAGAAGGATGACCTAGGTCAAGGGACAGGTCGATGGCAGGAACATCAGGCAGCATCCGATAAGGCAACTGATGGGAGGTAGTATAAGAAGGCGGGCTACAATTCAGGGTATGGTCGCATGGAAGATCCAAGGATGTGGTGTAGTCACCTGTAGGCAAATCAAGGAGGAGATGAGGAAGGCGTGGGTCTGCGGCCTCCGTGGGGCCTTGGGGGCGACCGTTTCCCATTCCAGGGTGGGTGGTGAGAATGGCTGGAGGTGAAGACCTGGGTCCGGCCATTGACCCAGGGCGGGTGTCGTGATTCCCATGGCAGCACTAAAGCTTTCCACGTCTCACAGCGAGCGGAGAGTATGAAAGCGTCTGTTATGTTTAGCCGAGAGACTAAAAGGATATCCCCAACGGTAGTATATATTGGCTTCCTGCAGGACTTTGGTCAAGGGGCGTAGGGCCCTGCGCTTGGCTAGGGTGCGCTTGGAGAGGTCCGGGAACAGAGATATTTGGGCGCCATCGAAATCCAGGGACCCGGCAGATTGGGCTTTAGTCAGGATTTCAGATTTCAAGCCAAAGAAGTGTACTCTGCAGAGTACGTCCCGGGGCTGTGTTGTTGGGCCTCCGAAATCCTGGGGTGCGATGGACTCTATAAATTTCAATATGATCAGTCACTGGTTTATTTAGGATAGTGTTGAAAATCCCTATAACGTAGGCTAGAAGGTCGGAGTCACCCGTAGCTTCAGGTAGGCCGCGTATTGTGATGTTATTGCGGCGGCTACGGTCCTCCAGGTCATCCAGGGGAGTATAAAGGTCAGCAATGTGGGAATGTTGGGCAATGACCACCGAGCGGAGTTCCTCCACAGCAGAGGTAATGGGGGGGAGAGTGGATTCCATAACATCCAGGCGAGAGTGGAAGGACTGCAGGCCCTCACGAATCTCCCTCATGTCGGCCTGTGGGCGGACTCCAGTCTGGCAAAGAGGGCCTCAATGTCATTTTTAGTGGGCAATAGCTGGAGGCAACCTTTGAGAGCAGGGGGAAGCATATCCCCGTCTATGTCCTCATCTATGTCTGACCCAGGGGGGTCCCCGGGTGAGGATGTGTGAGCTGATGGCAAAGACCCCAGTGGCGATGAGGACGGAGCTCCACGAGCGGATCCGACAGCCATCTTGGATTCCTGTGTCGGGTCCGGAGGACGCTGGAAGAACGGCGGAATCCGCTGTGTGGCGGCAGAGCCCGAGGCTTTCGGTCTCGTGCCGGTTCTGCGGGGTGTGTTGCGGCCCATCAGGTGTCAGTTTGGCGGCGTGTATCGGTTCGGGGAGATGAATCTCGGGTCGGCTGCGGGAGCTCTCAGTAGACGCGTCTACACGGGTCCATCGGCAAGCCACGCCCCTCAAAGTCCCTTGATTTAATGGAGTACTGTCATTCCAGTATAAGCGCTTTTGGCCACATTCTGAGCCTTATGAAGGGCACCCTGTGCGGCCCCGAAAGCACTTGTACTAGAATGACAGTACTCCCTTAACCTTTTCCCTGTCAAGGACGTACGGCATACGGAGGAACAAAAGGTGTTCCCGGCTGGCCAGGTCAAATTAATATGACTGCTATTAGCAATAATACCGGGCACCTGGAGCCGCTCCAGGGATGAGAGACTACATGAATCCCCGCTGTTGTCCCCTGCTTGTAGGGTCTGTGGCAGCGGGAATCCGTAGTAAAATCACCGGCGGGGGAACGAGCGCAATTCAGGATGGCAGAGAGGCATATTGATCGGAGCCGCTGTCATCCTGTCAGTTTCTGGATGACAGCGGCTCTGTAACGTGGCCGAGCGGGGGATCGATAAATATCATTGATATCAATCCTCCTGTGCAGAGCAAACACCGGAGCGATCGTCTGATCACTCCGGTGTTTGTAAATAACTGGGGGCACATAGTACTATGTGTCCCCGGTTATGAATGAACAGGCTGTGATTTACATCACTTCCTGTTCATTCATAAATTTATGAATGGGGAGTAGCACTCACTACAGAGGCTTCTCCCCATTCATAAACTGATCATAGTAAAAATGTTTACTGTCATCAGTTGCTGAATGAATGGGAAGCCTCTGTACTGAGTGCTTCCCATTCATTGAGTGCTGAGGCTGCGGAAAAAGAAATTGAGGAGTCTGTGTCCTCAATTTCTTTTTCTATTTCAAAAGGGAAATGTCAGGGGTCAGGGGTTCAGACCCCAGATATTTCATCGTAGCCCCCTCCAACAGTAAAAAATTATAATGAAAAAATAAGTAAAAAATGGTTTAAAAAAATTAAAATGTAAAAATAAATGTAAAAAATGTAAATTATTAAAAAATGTGAAAAAAAAAAGCACAATCCCTCCCTCCCCCCACACACATAACATACACGTGCACTATATTGTGGTGTACGCCATGCACATGTGCTGCAGTGCGTTGTTAAAACGCATCGCAGTGCATTATTTTTTTTAATGTTTTTCTTTTAAAAAACATTAACTGCGGCAGCGCATGGCAAAGCTTTGTAACGCATTGCCATGCGTTGTGATACCTTGTGTTGCAATTAAATATACACCTGTATCATTTTATCACAACACCAACACAGCGTAAAAACTATTTTTAACGGAGGCGCATGCGCGCGCAGGTCGATGACGGGTGGTAAGTGAGACAGCTCCGCAACTCCTCCGGACAAAACCCACATCAGCACGGAGCATATAGCTCCTAAATAGCCGAAACTCACTCACCCTATCTTCGGAGGGACACCCGGTGCCCGCTATGTCGCAATCTAGATCCAAGAGCCAGCTAAAAGGTGAGGCCTTAGCTCGCGCCTCGGCCAAAATGGCGCCAGCTCCCACCACACGTACGGCACACTCACAGGCTGCATCGGCCTCTAGCAGTGATATGGATGATGAGGACCTAGCTACCCCACGCCAGCAAAAGCGCTCTCAATCTGTACTTTTACAGAAGTTCGATACTATGCTGCAGAAAGCGCTGCACACTCAATCCAAGCAGATCACTGATCGGCTCTTAAAAGAGATCCGCGAAATTGGACATCGCACGGCGGCCCTTGAGGACAGATGTGACGAACTCAACACTGACCTGACAGATCAGGCGAAAGAGCTAGAATCTCTCAGAGATGAAAAGACCCTATTATCCAAACTGGAGGATATGGAGAACAGGTCCCGCCGCTCGAACCTGCGAATTCGCGGCCTACCAGAACATGTCACAGACCTGTTTTCCACAGCACTAGCTCTCTTCCAGGAACTGGCACCAGAACTACCGGCGGAACGCCTAGAAATGGATAGGGTCCATCACACACTGACCCGCAAGAAACCAGACGAACCACCCCGTGATTTACTGGTTAAGCTTCACTATTATCGTACCAAGGAAACGCTCCTTACAGCTGCCAGACACAAGGCCTCTCAGGCTCCACTGATCTTCCAGGGCCACCAGTACCAGCTTTTTAGCGACCTGGCCCCATCCACCATCGCCAAGCGGAGAGAATTGAAACCATACCTTGAGATACTAACCAAACACCAGATACCATACAAATGGGGGTACCCTTTTCGCCTCTTCTTTGCATATGGAGGAAGACAACACTCTTGCACCACCTTGGAGGAAACTCAGGCCAAGATGTCTGCCCTAGGCCTACAAGACCCCCGTTCCACTGCACAAGGCCCGTCCACCTCTCCGGCCGTCTCTACTAAGCGCAATCACAGAGGTTCTGACCACAACCATTCGGGGGAGTCCCGAGGTCCAGCGACAAAGATGACACCCAGACAAGGCTCATCAGACTGATTACTTTTGGTCCTATTTCAGGTATTCATTCACGCTGGCCCCCAGCAACTGAACCTTCCGTTACGTTTTACAGAAGCCTCACCTGTTCCATGCAGGATTTTTTTTCTTTACCTGCGGTCCCCGGAGGCAGAAGGGACTAATCCCTAGTGTTTCTGCTCCCATTTCTTCTTTAGCGTTTTTATCGCTACCTGTGATGCGGATGCCCTTACAGTAGCTACTGTACCAGTATGTGTTATGGGTATCACCCTTTATTTAGTGGCATGAAGTTACCTGCCAATGTTATCCGCACAGTTTGTCACTTCAGAAAACACAGGAGCCCTTGAAGCGCTACCTGTGTCGCTAGTTTGTTGAGGGGGGAGCTGCGGGTGCTCAGACTTGGAGATCTCACAAGGTGAACGGACTCTGATAACCTCTTGGGGTCTCCCCTGCCCTCATCACTGCTAGCCCAACGGGAGTGGAATAAGCCTCCTGAGCTCTTACCACCTCACCCCTACTCCACTTACTACTTCTGACCCCCACGGTCAGCGACCGCGGAGACACAACAGGGGCCCCCCTATGACTTGATTTGATCCTTGAGTCTGAGCACCTGTCTCCATCCCTGCGCATTTTAAAGTGTGATTTGTTGCATTTGTTGTACTGTTTCTTAAGCTCTGACTGCATAATTAACCTACCTTTACTCAGTTCTGTTATCTATGCACCCAGTTGTGAACATTAGAGTTCTTAGATCCTTTTCTCTGTGATGTTTTCGGTATATTGACGAATAAGGTTGTCCGGGGGAGTTAGTCAATCTGCTCCCTCGACCTTGGGTAGATAGAGATCATATGGATCCCTCTACCCAACGTTCTACCATTGACGCGGATTTTATCCGCCTGCAGTACTTACTGCAAATTGTTTTTTTTGTTTTTGTTATAACCCTGTACCTCTTATCCCCTTCCCCTTTCTTTCTCACTATTCCCTCTTCCCCTCTGCCTCTCCTCTCCCCTTCCTTATTGGGCAATGGGGAGGATCAAGCACATAACCTAAACTGTGGCCTCCCATCAATCCTCATTAGACTTATATGGAGCTCCCCCAAGACACTATCATTACCCTCCAAATTTTGAGCCTTAATGTCCAGGGCCTCAATTCCCCCAATAAACGCACTCGTGCATTCCGTTTCTTCCGCTCCTCTCATGCTGACATAATATGCCTACAAGAGACACACTTCTCCAAGGCATCATGTCCTAAATATTTTAGTGCCTAGTTCCCAACCGTTTACATGGCCAATGACAGTTGTAAGAGGAAAGGGGTGCTGATCGGATTTCGCCGCTCAGCCAACTTCATATGCCACTCCGTAGTTCGGGACCCCGGTGGTAGATATTTAATACTTACTGGACTCCTACACGACTCCGAAGTCACCCTAGTTTCTTACTATGCCCCAAATACAGACCAAATCCCATTTTTCACAGATCTATTGGGTAAAGTCCTAGCCAGCAGCACAGGCTCAGTCATCATGTGCGGGGACTCAAATTTAGTCCTCCTCCCCCATAAAGATAGATCCAAAGATTCTCCAACATACTTGACTTCAGCGAAAAGCCTTTCGCAACCTACTTTCTAACCAAGCACTCATTGACTGCTGGAGAGAGGTGAACCCTCACAAAGAGGATTACACACACTACTCTCACCCACATGATGTCTTCTCAAGAATAGACCACATATTCCTCTCTCATTCATTAGTGCCCTCCATCATGCAGTCGAGACGTCTCCCTGTTCCGTGGTCTGACCACTCCGCAGTTACCCTGCTCCTCAAGTATTTCACCTCCAAATAAACCTTTCCAGTGGACTTTGAATGATTCCTTAATATCTGACCCCGTAATTAAGAGTACCATAGAGTCCTGCCTATCTGACTATGTGACCCACAACCGTACTCCAGACATCTCCCCAACATTACTCTGGGAAGCGCACAAGCCAGTACTTAGGGGTAAACTCATCCAGCTAGCATCCCACGTAAAAAAGGAAAGACTTAAACGTCTTGAGTCTTTGGAACAAGACTACTACTCTTGTGCCAGGATCTTCACCCAATCACCTACACCCCCCAACAAATCAAGACTTGAAGCAGCCAGACAGGCTCTCAACCTCCTATTGACAGAACACGCGGCCAAACAATTACACCGTACAGCACACACATTCTATTTGAAGGGTAATAAAGCAGACACCCTTTTAGCTAACAGACTACGCTCCCTTGACCCGTCCTTTAAACCCTTCAGGCTCCGCACCCCCTTAGGCACCCATACTAGTAATCCAATCACCATTCTTGATCTTTTCCATAAACACCTCTCCTCTTTATACTCAACGCCCGACCAGACGCACACAATGGACACTGATCGCTTTTTGGATGGTATTACCCTCCCCTCCCTTTTGCCAGAACAAATAGCGGCCATAGAGGAGCCGATCACGGAACAAGAAGTCCTCTTCGCCATCACCTCACTTTCCAAAGGGAAGAGACCAGGTCCTGACGGATTCACAGTGGCCTATTACAATACCTTTTTAAAGACCAACTTACACCCCTTCTAGCCGCCTCCTTTAACGGCATTCGATCAGGTGCCACCCTGAACCGGGACTCCCTCTCTGCAGCCATCTGCATGATACCCAAACCAAACACAGATCATTCCGAATGCTCCAACTTTAGACCCATATCTTTACTGAATGTGGATGTGAAGTTGCTTGCAAAGGTTCTAGCAAATAGATTGAATGTAATTATTGGACAATTGGTGACGCAGGATCAAGTCGGCTTTATACCCAGCAGACAAGCCGGTGACAATGTTCGCCGTCTTACCCTGCTCACACACATTGCCCAAACTCAACGTATCCCTTCCATGCTCTTGTCTTTCGATATCAAAAAGGCCTTTGATACGGTTTCATGGCCCTACCTCTTTACTATACTTAGACGCTGGGGTTTTGGCCCTCACTTCCTCACATGGATCAAATCACTATATAACAGACCCTCAGCGCATGTAAAGTATTCAGGCTATCGCTCACCAACATTTGATATACTGAGAGGCACTAGGCAAGGTTGCCCATTATCCCCGATACTTTTTTGCTCTAATTTTAGAGCCCCTAGCCAGTAAAATACGTTCCTCCCCTGACATCTCGGGCATAACCTATGCAGGAACCCCTCAAACTCTGCCTGTTCGCAGATGACGCCCTTCTTACCCTCACTAACCCCATTGTCTCCCTTCCTAACCTTAAGCGAATCCTCAATCAATTTGCCGCCATATCGGGACTATGCGTTAATGATTCAAAATCCAGTGCCCTTAACATATCGCTCCCGGAACAAGTAGTGACGAACCTGAAAGCAGACTTCCCATATCGCTGGTCTTCAGCTACGCTTCCCTACCTAGGTATTAATCTAACCTCATCATACAGTACTCTTTATAAGGCTAACTACCCACCCCTAATAACGAAGCTGATGAATTTACTTAAAACATGGTCCAAGTACCAACTGTCCTGGCTGGGCAGAATAGCGGCAATAAAGATGTCCTTATTGCCTACAATTTTATACTTATTCAGGGTTCTGCCAGTGGCGGTCCCTGCAGCAATACTGCACTCTCTGCTATCTAATGTTATGAAATTCATCTGGGGGGGTTAACGCCCAAGAGTCCCCCGTAGCACCATTTATGCACCCAAGACCCGGGGCGGCCTGGGAGTCCCTAATTTCTTAAAGTACTTTCAAGTGGCACAAATAGGACAGTGGTCCAAATACCATGCTACCACAGAAATCCCCCGCTGGGTCACGCTTGACGACTCATTCCACCCAACCACTTCAGTGGCTAATCTTCTCTGGCTTCAACCCAAATGTAGACCCTACCCACTGAACCCTATCACCGCCTTCTCAATACGCCTCTGAGATTCCTTGAACAAACGCATGAAACTAGCCTCACCGCAATTGCCTCTACCATCTTATCTACGTAACCCTAACTTTCCTCCGGCGCTCTCCAGCCCCTTAAGCTTTAAGATCTGGTCAGACAAAGGACTCACAAATATTGGGAAATTACTGACTCCCACGGGTGTGAAATCTTTCCCATATCTGCAGGAACACTATCACTTATCCTTTAAGGAGCTCTTTAGATACCTCCAAATTAAGAACTTTGCCCTCACACACGTGCGGCATCTACCCCCTGCAGGACCCCTTAGCCCCTTTGAGCGTATTTGCCAAAACGACCCTCACGCCCCTGGAAACATCTCTATACTATACAACGACCTGCTATCGCCTCCTAACCAACCTGCTCCTTCTTATACTTCCCTATGGGAACGTGATGTAGGTCTCCCCTGGGAGACATCATGTGGCAGCAGTCCTGGTTACACACAAAATCTAGCTCACGCTGCGTCAGCATGTTGGAGATTAATTACAAAGTATTAATGAGATGGTACATGGTACCTACGAGAATTGCCAAATTCCGACCACAAACCTCCTCACTATGTTTTAGGGGGTGCCCAGACCCAGGAACCTTCTATCACATATGGTGGCAATGTCCGAAAGTCGTGAAATTCTGGGACAAAGTGTTCCGCATGATTTCTTCTCTGTTTCAGCGGCGTCATGCCTAAAGACCCCACCTTTGCCCTCTTTAACTGTAAGCCAGCGGGTCTCCCGACTATCACCTATAAATTGTGCCTTCATATTCTGACGGCCGCAAAACGTGAAATAGCTAAATCCTGGTTGTCAAGCACGCTCAGCATCCATAATCTCAGAAGGCATGTTAACTGGATGATTGCACATGAGAAACGGACTGCACAAGTGGAAAACACCATGCGGAAATTTGAGAAAGTATGGTCCCCTTGGATCGAAAAATGTATGCCCACTGATGACCATCGTCGCCTCCTTACCTTGTGATAACGAGATCACCTCATACTGCCGCACCTACTTGTTCCTCACCGCACATAGCCCAACTCTCCCCTCCTTTCTCTTTTCCCCCACATCTCTATACTTTCCTGAGACCTCTCCCTTACACCCTCTGATGTACCAATGTTAACGGGAACGTCGGACCCGGAAAAGACTGGCCTCAGTGCCAACTAGAAGTATTATACCCCCCTTACATACCCTTGACATTGCAAAACCACCAGGCCTCCAGTACCATTACTTTTCGACTTTTCAAAGTAACCACATACAGTGTTCAACGAACCTACTTGAGCATACCCGTGCACATGTTAACAGGATCCACCTGGAGGCTGGTTGCTACAGCTGGTACCCACCTCTAAGGTCCGACATAGATGATTGTTATCACCCTGTACATTGGAATTTTATGTACTTGTTGTTATTTGCTATGTAACCCTGCTACATTTTATTTACAATAAAAATGTATTTGACAAAAAAATTTTTTTTAACATAAGTTGCTTATTTACAGTTTAGCGTACCTTCATTGTTTTACCTTTTCGCAAAAAGGCCCAATTTCAAATTTGCAAATATTTGTTGTTAATTAACTCAATACAGTTTTTTATCTTTTAGATTTAGTCAGAAAATATTTTTTTTTGTGCAGTGATACTGATTTTAGTGTGCTTTTATCAATTGAATTGTGTATTTTTATCGGTTTAATATTAATTTGAGAAACATTTGCGCAATTAGCACAGGGCCTACAAATTTTGTAGCACCATCCTTTTTTTCTACTGGGCCTGCGCTTTCAGAAAATATATGGTCTTTTACAAAATCAATGGGAAAAATTGCGTGGCCAGCTGAGTTGCAAAATGTTCCAGAGGGCTTGGCAGCGAAAGGTTTAATCAATGGACTTTTGTTGATTTCACTTAAATGGTGTGCTGGTGCCATCCTTTTGCAAACTTGTATATCTCCATGGCACCATCCGTGGTCACTTTGAGCACCCATTAAGATTTCAAGGATCATCCTATACCGGTAAGGAGTACAGCAAGACACCTTCATATTACTTCATGGTACACGAACAAAGATGGCTTTCCGCTCTGTAGTGACTGCATGTCACTGCATCACAAATGGATTTGGACCTGCGAAACACAATATTAGGTGGTGTGCAGAAGTATTGGCTGCTGATAGTTGTCAGAATATATCTCACTTGGGCATGCTGCCATGTACATTGTGTAATTAATGTAGTATTCGATGTTCCCTGGTTTTTATTTTTGTTAGATGGGCCATATAGTAATGATTGGCCTTGTTAAATGCCCGCCTTAGGCATGATTTACTGTAGCCCCGGGCCAGTAGATGGGTACATAGTTTTATTAGTCTCTGATAACAACAACAAAAATCAGATTCCTTAGAACAGATACTTTTTAATTCTAAGGTATTGACTGAATGGGATGATGTTCACTAGTGGCGTCGGGTGGGCACTTTTGGCATGAAGGATAGTGTTTCCTGCTGTAATTTTTCTGAATAGAGATGTAGTAATTTGTCATATCCTCTGATATGAAAATTGAAGTGTCCAAGAATGTAATGTTTTGCGGATGGCATTGCATTGTATATTTTAGGTTGTATCTATTGATTGATGTTTTGGCCATAAACATAAGTTGTGCATGTGACTCTGTCCAGATAAGTAGAATGTCATAACGAAACTATGGTAACACATGAGTCATATCTTCCTGAAAGTTGTCATTAGACATGATGTCTTTCCCAACCCCCAAAATACAAATTTGCATACTAGGGGGCACAGCAAGTGCCCATGGCAACCCCTTGAATTTGGTGATGTGTTTTTGAATGTTAAATGTTACATGCCAAAATGAGTTGGAGTAAATCTAAGACAAATTCATTGGTCTTGATGTGGAGGGACGTTCTTCAAGAAATTGCTTGATAACCTGGAGTCCTGTGTAGTGAGGTATTGAACTATATAATGCCTCCACATCAATGGCCACCAACCAACTTTGCAGGGACACTACCATTCCATCGAGGGTCTTCAGTAGCTCTATCGTGTCCTTAACATGGTAATAAAGTTACATGGGGGCGTGGCCTAACTGCCGACATGGACGGACGCTAATCCCACTGCTCCGGTCCCACGATTTTCTTACAGACATCCTGATTGCTCACTCCCAGCCGTTTTTTGCCTCCCAGCGCCTCCGATCCTCCCTCCACATCTTCTGGCCATGAAAATGGTTAAAATAGGGGATCAGAGAGATCCGGCGGAGAGGCTGGCAAGATTTCAGAGGTCCCAAGATGGCGGCGGTGATCATGCGGCCTCCCCCCCTCAGACCGGACGAAGCTTCCGGTCCCTAGCCGCACTGGATCAAGTAAGCAGGGCACACAGAAGGGGTCAGGGATGGCTCCGCATCAGGGAGCTGTGGTGCATGGCCCGCACACCCCCCCAGACACCCCCCGGGCCTGCTCTGCTCCCTCTCCTTCAGACAATCCTGCCATGCGGACCGACACTGCCGAGCCTACTGTTTTACAGCTAATGGAGGCAATCCAAGACTGTAAAACAACCCTTGCTTCACAAATTGAAGGGGTACATGTTGATCTCTCGTTTCTGAAACATGATGTACAGGGCCTGCGGGAAAGGGTTACCGAAACTGAGGTCAGAATTAACGCCTTAGAGGAGACTGTCTCTCCACTCACTAGAGATAACACTGTGCTGCAAAAGGAGCTTACAGCCTGCAAAGCCAAGTTGGATGATCTGGAGAATCGCTCTAGATGCAATAACCTCCGTTTTGTGGGATTCCCTGAAAAATCGAAGGTTCTATCTACTCCTGAATTGTCCCTGCAAGATTGGCTCTGTGAAGTTTTTCCTGATTTTGCCCCGTCTGCTGCGTTTGCTATTGAAAGAGCACACCGCACTCCTCCTTCTGCACCCCCTCCTGGATCATCGCCCAGACCACTGATTGCTAAGCTTCTCAGCTTTAGAGGTAAGGTTGCAGTGCTTCGGGCCTCTCGAGCTGCTGGGGAACTTTTCTACAATGGCGGTCTGGTTTTCATCTTTCCTGATTTTTCTGTGGAAGTGCAGCGCCAGAGGTCATCATTCCTGGAAATTAAAAGATGCCTCCGCCAGGAGTGTGTTTCCTACGCCATGATGTATCCTGCTAAACTGCGAGTGGCGTCTGGTGGTACAACTCATTTTTTCTCTACTCCTATCGAAGTCTCCAACTGGCTTGATGGTAAAGGTATCCCTCAACGCAGATGCTGCCGCAATGATGATCGTTGAACAGACTGAGTATAACTGACAGTTCTCCTTCACTTACCAGGTTCAGCACTGTGCGCCCTGCAGATTGCCTTAATTGCATGTCCTGCTTTTGTTACTAATGTATATGTCTTACTGGATTTCACAGTTCTATGTGGACGTACTCTGTCCCTCATTGGGTTGTCAATTTATCCTCACAGGGAGTGAGCGATTATTTTGCATCCTTCTGGTGAGGACCTGAGTTATTTGGGACGGGTCCTGATCAGACTGGTTGCGCCCCTGCCGAGTTGGCTTTGTTCTGACTTAGGGTATACTTTTGTTTAGGGCCTGGGCTTGTTAGGTTTGGGTTAACAAGTAAGGTGAGATGGGAATTGTAGTTCTCGTTTTTTTTATCCTTTGTCAACATGCACCGTTTTTAGCATGGATAAGTATTTCTCAACCTCTTCAGTCTCTGCACACTCATGTTTCCATCCTGGTGTTACTACTATTATGTCTCCTTCCTTATGGTGTATACATTTATTTCATGGAACGTCAGATAACTGAACTCCAAACTTAAGCGATCCCTGGTCTTTGATTTTCTGTATAGACATCGGCCGCATGTGGTGGGTCTTCAGGAAACTCATCTGATGGGATCGAAAGTAATGGCTCTAAAGAAACACTGGGTGACCAAATCCTTTAACGCCATATACTCTTCGTACTCTAGAGGTGTGTCCATTTTAATAGCGAAGTCCCTCGCTGCTGAGATCCTCCAGGTTAAGACGGACCCCCTCGGGAGATATGTCATTGTTCACATGACCATAGATGGAGTCCCTCTGACGCTGGCTTCTGTGTACCTTCCACCCCCCCCCCCCCCCCCCCCAGATACTGATCTTTTACACACCATTACTTTGGCGGCATTGGGTATGCCCGCGGCCCCCCTGCTACTGCTGGGAGACTTTAACTCCGTCCCTAACCTGGCGGAAGATAGAATGGGAGGCACGGGTCACCCATGTCCTAGTTTCTCTACTTGGATTAATAGCTTTGGGCTTATTGATCTCTAGCGATGGAAGTATCCGGATTGCAGTGTATACTCATGTCATTCTGCTACACACAGGACTCTCTCTAGAATAGACTTGGCGTTTGGTACTCCTACTGTACTTCCTTGGTTACATGCTATAGGCTACCTTCCGAGAGGTATTTCAGATCATGCTCCCTTGTCACTTAAACTCTGCTGGGGCAATTCCTTTTTGGCAACAAGGCGGGTAGACTTCTTGCATATTTTACGAGACCTGAATATAACCCTACTTCAATTCCCCGTATTGTCTCCTCGACAGGCCGTATTGCCACCGCCTCTCAGGACGTCATGGAGGCCTTCTTATCCTTCTATGGGGATCTGTACACCTCCAGAGCCACATACACGGATGAGAACTTAGACTCGTATCTCTCTCAGGTTTCCGCAAAACAAATGACAAACGCACTCAACAATTTGTCACCAGTGTGCCATGATAACTTTCTACTGTCTCTCAGGTTTCCGTCCCATGCCTGTCCCCGGAAGCTCGGGAGGAGCTAGACTCCCCCCTCACTATTGAGGACATAGAAACTGCGCTCTCCCAATTCCCTACCAAGAAAACCCCGGGCCTTGATGGGCTTCCGATGGAGTGGTACTCTTGTTTATAGACAGGAGTTGGGTCCGCACCTTCTGGAGGTTTACAATGAGGCATTTGAAGAGGGCATTCTCCCCCCATCAATGCGTGAGGCTCTTATAATTCTGATTTTGAAGCCCGGTAAGGACCCCACTAAATGTGACTCGTATCGGCATATCTCCCTGATCAATGTTGATGCCAAGATTCTAGCAAAAATACTAGCAATGCGTATTATTAAGCATATCTTGTCTTTGATCAACAGTGATCAGGCGGGTTTTATGCCGGGCCGCCCAACCAGAATGAATATTCGTAGATTATTTACAAACCTTCAATCCTCCCATCCCACAGTGGAGGGTAGGGCCTTGATATCTCTGGATACGCATAAGACGTTTGACAGTGTAGAATGGCCTTTGTTGAAGACGCTACACCTCTTTGGGTTCGGTCCTCGTATGATACATTGGGTTAGGATTCTCTACAACTCCCCACTGACTAGGTTAAGGGTCAATAAGGATATTTCCTCTCCCTTTAAAATATCTAGGGGGACTAGACAGGGTTGTCCTCTTTCACCCATCCTCTTTGCTTTAGCCATTAAGCCATTGGTGGCCATGATAAGGGATTCTGAGTCAATATGTGGCCTGAAGGTACACAACCTGGAGGAACGGGTTTCACTATATGCGGATGACACTCTGATTTACTTGTCTGATCCCAATTGACTCCTCACTTACTTCAATTGTTAGTCATATTTGGGAGCTACTCAGGCTTTAAAGTTAATTGGAGCAAGTCTGTGTTGTTCCCCTTAGATAACACGTTGAGGCATGTCCATCCCACATGTTCCCTAGCAGTGGCTCACGAATTTAACTATTTGGGTGTTAAGATACAGCTCCCGCTCTCCTCTTATCTTAAAAATAATTTAATGCCAGTGATTTGAGTCCCTTCAACTGAAACTGCACAAATGGAAGGACTTACCCTTGGACCTTCTGGGAAGAGTCAATATTATTAAGATGATCTTTTTACCTAAGCTGTTATATGTTATGATGTCTTCTCCATGTTGCATCCCACTGAAATATTTCCGTGAATTAGACTCCATCTGTACTACATTTTTGTGGCAGGGCCGTACTCCCCATGTGGCCCTGGAGGTGTTACAGCTTCCGCGTTCCCAGGCGGGTTTGGCCTTCCCTAATTTTCATGTGTACTATTTGGCCACCCAGTTGGTTATGATCCATGATTGGCTTCTCCCCCAGGTGGGCAACGCCTGCACGGCAACTGAAGTGGCCATACTCACCTCTTTTGAATTCCTCCAAAATGTAATCTACAGATGAGTCCCTGGTTCCCATTCAGGTACTGCCCTTATTTACGTGACTCTTCATATCCTGAAATATATCGTTAGATGGCTGTCTGTGGAAGCTTGGTCCCACTCTCCACACTCACCTCATTGGGGCAATCCTTCCTTCTCGGAACTGCAGCGCCTCCCATCGGCTGCCTTCTGGTCCTCAATGGGCGTTAAATTCCTCTCGCATATATTTAGGAACGGAGAAATGCTTACCTTTCCACAACTCAGGGAGGAGCTACAGCTCCCTCCCGCTGCTTTCTTAGCGTAGCTTTAATTATCACATGCAATTCGCGCCCAATTTGGGTCGACTTCGTTTCTCCCAATCCAGTCTCCTCTGGAAGAGATGCTACATAGAGATACTTCCATTAAACTGGTATCGACATATTATGCCGAACTTATGGCAACTAGGTCGTCCAGGTTTGAAAAACGCAAAGCAAAATGGCAGGCCCTTCTCCCAGATCTAGATGGGGACGATTGGAGTGATTTTGAAGACACATACATGTCTTCTGTAATCGCTTCTAGAGATAGAATTTTACAAGTGAAATTTTTTTTATCAGGTCTATTATACTCCATCCCTTCTACATACATTAGGTCTCCGCCCCACCCCGCTATGGTGTAAGCGCTGCGGTCAAAGGGCAGATTTTTTCCACTCCTTTTGGTCTTGTCCACATATCCGTTCGTACTGGTCAGAGATCATCGCTTTTATGGAGACTGGCTTGGGTTTCCCCAATATATGCAATCCCACTTTCTGTTTATTGGGTATTTTCGTTGAACTGATGTTGGATGCTAGGGCCTAGACCCTCATCCGGATACTTTTGTTCTACGCTAAGAAGGCCATCCTTTTGGTATGTGCTGGGCCCGCACCCCCTCCCTGGGTTGCTGGAAACAACTGGCCAATCAGTCCCTACCGCTGTATAAGCTTACATATGCACAGAGGGGTAGCCCAGACCGTTTTGAATTATCTGGGGCCCATGGCTCTCCTCTACTGCACAACAACGGATCCTGCATAAAGGTACTTCGTGCCCTAGTATAGGACCAGGAGGTCCAGGTTCCTCTAATGGCACCCCATATTCATTGTATAATGATGTGATGCCATGCATTTACTATGCCTGTATTAAGACTGTAAAGTATCTATGTATTGAGACTGTGAACTAATTATGCTACTGTTCTTTTTTTTTTTTTGTCAATGGGTATGTTACCCGTTTTTTTCCCTCTGTGTGGGAAATGTTTAACCTTTTGCTACCTTGATAAAATAATAAAAAGCATCTTTAAAAAAAAGTTAAATGGGACCTTAGGTAGTCATCGACCAGACAGCTAGCCAGCTCAGCCTGACAGCCGACCCCGAAACTATGGGTCTATCTATGGAAACCCAGAGCTTTTTGTGCATTTTGGGAAGTGCGTAAAAGGTTGAGTTGAAAGAGAAGGCGATGCTGTTTTTGCTCAGTTACTCATTAGGAAAGTGCCTTCTCCTACATATTTTTTTTTTGTGGTTAAAATGATTTAACCGCCTGCCGGTAAAAAAAAACTGCCGGCCGGGAGCCTTCTGGATGTAACAGGCCGTGTATATATGGCTTGTTAGCCCCACCCACTCGCGCACGGCAAGCTGGAAATGATTAAAATCTAAAAAGGGCAGCGATGCCTGTTTACATGCGATCCGCTGGATATAGAGCAGGCGGATTGCTTGTATGGGGTGCCAATCGGAGCGTCGAATCCCCCCGCTGTTCCCGGGCTCCGCTGTGCCCGGTGCGCTCTCTGCTGTCAGAATGCCAAAGTGATGTATATTACATCTTGTGTCACTCTCCAGCTTCAGAAGCTGGAGAGAAGCTGGTGGAGCAGATCTCTGCGTCATCAGCTTCTTTTATAGTTTACCAAAAAATTGGGTAAAAATAAATGTATTGTAACATAATGTAAAAAAACAAAACAAATTTCAGTAAATTATTTCAGTACAGCATTGCATGATGTAATAAATGTCAGTCAAAGTACCGCAGCTCTAAATACTGAAAAATGGTCTGGCCAGGAAGGGGGTGTCTTTCCTTTGGGGGGTGTGCAAGCCCAGGGGCTCCCGTTCTGACCCCTACTATTGCTTTTTTCTGTGCCCAGCTGTCCCCCTTCCTCCTTGTGTAGAGAGGGATCTGACCCCCATCCACCACTTAGGGGGTCCCCCCCCCTCAGGTGGGGTATATTGCACTGCTCTGGCTGCCCTGGTGCCCCCGTGATGCATTGCTGGGCTAGCGTGGGAGCTTACTATGTGGTCAGTTGGCTTGGGTGGAAGGGACATCAAATGAGGTGCTTCTGTCAGTAATATTGTTTCGTCAAGAAGTGCTGGTGACGCACTTCCAGCTAGATCGTCGGCTAGGTGGACTGAAGTTTGGATGATTGCGTCCCTCTGCTTGTAGGTCATGTTGGGGTATATTTATTGGCCATGAAGGGAGAGCAGCTCATGATGGCACAGGAGAGACCTGGCGTTCTCCACAAGCGCTAGGAGGGAGACTCTGCATGAGGGGGGTGGAAGGTAGCACGGGTGTATAGCTACGGCTTCACTAGGTGTCTGTGGGTTCTTCCCGGGTGATATAATATTACTTTTTCCAATACTGTTTTTTGTAGGCTATGTCAATGTGGTCATTAACCCCCAGGATGAAACCAGTGACTGTAAAAGTAAAGTGTTCCTCTTACTACTGAACATTTCCTCCATCTGCCTCAAAACCCGGGTATTAGCCTTCTATTGAAAGAATCCTCTGGCATGTTTAAAAGCTTCATAGACTCTCAAAGAGGAGATGGCGGTTACTGTCCAATCTTTCAAATCTTTGCGCAGGATTTCTCTGTCCCTAATTCTCCTGCTAGTAATTCAAGTGGTATGCCACTTATTGCAGCAGCCCTGACACAGGTTGTGGAGGAGCAGGGCACGGTGGAAGAACCTGACTTTAACTCTGATGTTTTGCACTTTTCCATTTCACCAAACTTTAAAATAATTTTATTTTGGCAGAGTGGAGGAATCCTGAGGAATCTTTTCTGCCTCAAAAGAAGGTTCCTCTTTTCAGATGAAGGTTCTAAGAGGTGGGATAAATGTCCCAGATTAGATGCCTCCTTGTCTAACGTCTCTAAAAGATTTGATTTGGGCAGGTTCACACCATTTTCTGGAACGCACTGTGCTGCGTTTTTGCCGCGTTTTTGACATGTTCACTTTTAGGTCTTGCTGGGGGACCTCTGCAAGACCTATAGATAGCCAGGAAAAGAGCAGCACAATGCTTGCACATAAGAGGCATGAACGTAACACAGTTGTTCTTTTCAGAGCTGCTCAAATGATCATAGCCAGGGACAACTTGGGCAGCAATGCCTCTCCAATTGTCCATCTTCCTATTCTTGTTCTTATATTGCCCATGCCTCGGATCATACAGCTCTGGACAAGCTTCCACAAGTTCTACAAAGAATTCGGTGTCCACTTCAGCCATCATGGTTCCTATTTTCACAAATCTCTCTCTCCACAGAAGAAGGAAGTTCAGGGGTGATGAGATCATCCAAACCAGCCAAAAAAAATGTTTTTTTTCCCTTTTGCGTTCCAGTGCTTTTTTGACACGTTGTGCACGTTCCAGACCAGACAAAATGTAACGCACAGTATTTTCTGGTCTGGAACTGACTGCAATCGTGTGAACTGAGACCAAGAAGGGCATAGGGATACATTAGGATGCATTTCGGGTCCGGAAACGGTCTGGTCTGGAGGTGGTGTGAATGGGCCCTGAGAACATGTCCACCCTGAGAGACCCCATGGACAGGAAAGCAGAGGCAAGTCTTAAAAAAAGCTTGGGAGGCAGGTGCAGCTAATTTCAGGCCTGCAAATTCATTCAATACGCCATTGGTTGAAGATGTTGTAAGAAATTCCAAGGCTCAAATAAAATAAATGTATCTATTTAATAATAATATATGATGGGTAGATTGGAAGAAATGATTAGCCAAAAGTATACATGTATGCACCCAGATGTGAACAGAATTGTAAATTGGGCTTCTCTTAGACTAGTGTAAATAAAAGTAATTAGTTCGTTAGTATGCTAATATGCCATACAGATCTCAACCTTTTAGTATATGTGAGGTGTTGCCTCTTTGAGATCAATGGGCATCTATGCTAAAATGTACAACTGGTTTTACACCAAGTAGTATTTTGGGAGTATCCATTGGCTTGGGAAATTAACACAAGATATTATGCATATATACTCTTCTCAGACAAGATGGAGCCAGCCAGGCCTTATAGACAATCTAGGTGCTATTAGATCAAAGACTTAAGCTGTCATCCAATCACTGTTGTGAGACAGCTCTGATTTAGGTTTTGTGGACCATCCGGGGTTTCTATGAGTGAATTGGCTTAGTTAGAATAAAGAGACAAGAGGCCATCAGAGAGGAGAGGAAGCCATTTTGGGAGAGAGGCTCAGCTGAGAGGAGGCCATTTTAGAGGGAGGCCATCTGAGGAGGAGGCCATTTTGGGAACCACAGTCTAGAACCTGTGTAAATCTTACAGGATGGGTAATAGCCGTACATTCAATTGACAAGTTATGCCAACCAGTTTATCATATTTTATATGTTGTAGAGGTGTTGGGTTGGTGTCTTCTCTGCTTTTGTATTGTTATTTTAATATTGCTGGTTTGCTATTGCTGTGCTAGTGTTCTTGTGGTAGTACTCTTTGATATGATTTGATGTTTTTGTTATTACTGTAATCTTTTCTCTTTCAATAATCAAGCTAATGCAAAAGTAATGCACATACATGATATTTAAAAAAATCTTGCCTGTCACACATCAGATGGAAGTCCCATCTAAGCTGCTGATCCAAGATTGTTAGGTTGGAAGGCACATGGAGAGAGCAGAGTCCAGTCAAGAAAGATTCCAGATCACCTGTGCTGGGGAGACAGATTAGATCCAATGGCTGAGCAATGGTGTAGCTTGTTGTCCTCAAGGTGGGATCACAGCTACTGAGCCAATAGACGAGAGAAACCAATAGTGGCATAATGTAGCTAGGAATGCATCACAATAGTGGGAGACAATAAAAACATAATCGTAAATATTATTATTATTCTGATGATGATACAACTATAAAAGACCTATGAGTCCAGAAGAAAAATGATCAATCATTGATGGAATGTGAGTGGAGGCCACATTTTTGTACAATACGCATGGCTATAGAGGCATTGCATGCATTTACAATGCAGAACAGTGCAAAAGAATCTTTTCAGATATCTGTTTATATTTTCTGTCTTCCCTTCATGTTTTGTTCTGCAAATGACATCTACACAAATTGTTTGCAGCTCTGCGTTTAAATCTGTCAAAGACAGATTTCCAGTTACTAGTTCGGTCTGTTGGATTACTAAAAAGACTTGTGTTCCATAAATCTTCAAGCGACACATACAGTAGAATTCAGGAATGTTGGGTTATAAGTTACAAGCAATTGGATACTGTCAAACAAAAGCCTTTGGCCAGCCAGGTATTGCAACTCCCACTCCCATGATGCTTCAGTTTTGTGCTACTGTCGTGGAAGGATGGATGTATTTTCTTTTTGGTGAAACTAAACTTTTGTCTAGATGTTTTTACTTTTATGAAGTCGTCGTCTTTTTTCCCCCCCTTGAATCAAGATTCTTCATTAGCCGCTCAGCTGGAGCTCTGTTTGGATTTACTACAATTACACGTTCAGTTTACCAATTTGTATTGAAGTTACTTTATCACAGGAGCGAGCTTGGAGCGGTGGCTGCTTTACATCACACACAGGGACCATGGGGAACAAACGTAGCCACCCTGAGTTTAGTATTCCTTTTAAGGCAAATCCCCTTATCAGGCAAATTTATTATCCTGGCAGATGATCACGATAGATGCTAGCCTATCAGGAGTGTCCTGGACACCATGACAGTGCAGGGAACTTGGTCTGGTCGTCAATGGAAGCATACTGAAACTCTAAGTCATCAGTCTGTCCCTTTCAACTCTGGACTCCTCAACTGCATGGATTCTGGATGGTTCCATGGTTTCTGGATTAGTGAGGTGTCTATAATTCTTGAACAAAGTTGTATCAGGCTTCTAGATGGTGCCTGGCTTTTTAGGACAGCTGCTTCTGGGTGGGTGTGATTTCTGATCCTCGTCTCCTACCATGTTTCAACCCACCTGCCCCTATATAATCACATGAGCTGGATGTGTCTAAAAATCTAATCTTTTTGTGCACTTGACTTGATCCAGTAAGGGTGCGGGATAGAATTGTCTGCGAGAGTCCCCTCAAGATTCTTGATTACGCACCTTTCCAAATGTTTAGTAAAAGCCTTAGCTATGACTTCCCCTTCAAGAACGTCTGGAGCAAAGAGTCATTTGCCAAGTACCCCCAGAAGAAGAGAGAAGGGGGTTTTACTTTCACATTTTTTTTTTGAGGAAAAAAAAAACCTTGAGGGAGGTTCAGATTAATCTTGAATCTCAAACTCCTAATCAGGGTTGTCGGATACAGGAGATTTTGGATGGAGTCAATTTATTGTGTCAGGGAGCTTCTACCTCAGGAGTTGTTTCTAGCCACCTTAGATCTCGGGTATACTAGCATTACTTTACCTTCACATCAGGAAAACGGGGGTAAAATGGCAAATGGTTATTGTGGAAGCAATAAAGCTTTTTCTTGTGACCAAAGCCTCATTCAGAGCAATCATGAGAATGTTGGGACTGATGACTTCAGCCATCCCAGCAGTCCTGTGGGCACGGCTGCACTCCAGGTCTCTACAAAATTTCCTGTTGGAACACTGGGACGGGAACCCAGAGTCCCTTGCAACAGAAATTGCTTTGACAAGCTCAGTAAAACATTCACTCGGTGGTTAGAGGAAAATAATTTATCCAGAGGTAAACTGGAGTCTGGTGAGAATTGCAACAGATGCCAGTGCTTGGGGCTGGGGGATACATATTCAACAGCACATGACACAAGGTTCATGGAGTCGTTTCTGGAGCCACAGATCTTTAAACATGAGGATGTTGAAGGTGATAGAGTATGCTCTACTTCACTTTCAACCGAACGGGGAGTCATGTGCAGGCTTTGTCATACAATTCAACCTCAGGATCTTACATAGGGTGGCTCCATATAATGTCTTTAGCAGAGGACATTCTGATATGGGCAGAAGAGAATCTGTCACTTTCAGCAATGCACTTAAAAGGGAAACTTAGCTCTCTCCTGCTCAAAAAGTATGCTAAAATGTTAAGTCAATTAGATAGGTCCCTATCCTACATGCCCTTTTGTAGATCATTTTGCATCGAAAGCAAACAAAGTGAACCTCTTCTGGAGGACTAGGGGTAGATGCATTTGCTCACCCCTGGAATTTTCATTTGGCATAGTGTTTCCCACCTTCAGGCTGATCCCCAGAGTCAATCTGAAAATTGTCAAAGAAAAGGCAATGGTCATTCTAATAGCACCGTTTTGACCAAAGAGGCAATGGTTTGCAGCTCTTTGGAAGTTGAGCCTCAAGCCCGCTTGGATACTACCGGCCAAATTCAGTCTGCTACAACAAGGATCTGTATATCACCCCCAAGTGAATGTCGGTGTGTCTGGCAGCTTGGATTCTGAAAGGGACATACTAGTGAAGAAAGGTCTCTCAGGAAAAGCGACTACTTCAGCAATCTATACCAAAGTATTGGAAACATATTTTTTTCGTGGCCCATAGCCCATAGTCGGCTTGACTGTGCATTCAGTTTTGGCATTTCTTCAGAAAAGGGTAGACAAGAATCTAGCTTGTAATACCCTTGAAGTTCAAGTTTCTGCTTTCTCAAACTTGGGAAGCACAATGGTGTAGTGGTCAGCAGCACTGGGGGGTCCCTGGTTCGAATCCCAGCCAGGTCACTCACTACCTGCAAGGAGTTTGCATGTTCTCTTTCTGCTTGTGTGGGTTTCCCCCTAGTACTATGGTTTCCTCCCACACCCTAAAGACATGCTGGTAGGGTAATTGGCTCCTGTCTAAATCAGCCCTTTTTATGTATGCATGTGAGATGGGGACCTTAGATTGTGGGCTCTTTGGAGGCAGGACTGATGTGAATGCGCACTATGTAAATCACTGCGTAAATTGTCAGCGCTATATAAATACCTGTAATAAATAACTTTTGGATGTTAAGTTGGCAGATGAGCCCTGTGACCTATCTGTTGACCTTAAGGGGTTCCTTAAGTCCCCATTTGAACCAATTAAAGTTTGCTCTCTTAAGATTCTTACCCTCAAGACAGCCTTATTGGTGGCAGTTGCTTCAGCCAGTAGGGTTAGAGATATTCATGCTTTCTCCATAGCGGATACCTATTGTATTATTTTGCAAGACAGATCATTCTCAAAACTGACCCAGCTTTTTTACCCAAATTAGCATCTGTTTTCATAGAACTCAGGAAGTGATTATTCTCTCCTTGTTCTAAACCTTCCAATGGAAAGGAAGCAATGTGGCAAGGCGTAGACGTCAGGAGATGTCTCCTTATAAAGATGTCTCTTTATAATTTTTTTTCTTTGACTACTACATGGTAACATTCACAGTTCTGCTTCCACTTATATATAAATACAACTGCTTTCAGTTATTTTAATCTAGCTAATACATTCATTTTTCCTAACCATATCATGATTTCATCATTACCCAATATTATTTTCTTTATCCCACTCCCCCCTAAAACTGACAAAACGCACCAACAGACAAGGAAGAAGGAAAAAAAAACCTCCAGTACAAGACCCCGAGTTTTAAACAATCTCGGTAGTCTCTTTAAATATCTATAGTAATAGGTAAACTAGATACAATGTTACTATATTCTTGCGAATGGGTGAATCCCATCCAACTCAACCAGGTATCTCCGAATTTCACTTCTCTGATATAGAGATGCTGTAAGTTCCTCCATATCTCTAATTTTAGGGAACCACAGTTGAATTGATGGTGGTATCGCCCTTCTCCAGTATAAGGTTATGCATATTCTCGCTGCATTGACTAAGTGTATTAGGAATAAGTTCCTAGATCTCTTCCTTGAGAGGGGAGAGACATGTAACAAATAGGCTGCACGATTCTCCCCCATCTCTATTGCAGTTAATCCTTTAATGTGGTTCTTAACTTTGTCCCAAAAAGGTCAACTTTTGGGACATGACCAAAATATGTGAAAAATACTTTCCTCTCTATTCCCACATCTCCACCATTTATCTGAATCTTCTGGTTTAATCCCATGTAGAATAGTCGTGACTCTGTACTATTGTGTTAGGATTTTATATCCTGCTTCTTGAAATGTTCTAGTTAGAGGAATATTGTGAAAAATATAATATATAATTTCTTTCTCAGTTTCTCAGTAAACAGTCCTTGTAGATCTCTTTCCCACTTACTGAGGAACAAAGGGCAAAACTGATCTGGAGGTTCATTAAGAAGATGATATATCTTAGAGCATGCCTCAACATCCCTTTTTCACTACACAATTTTTCGAAAGGAGTCAATGTCCTTGTCCCATCGGATCTTCTATTAAAGGTCTGCAATAAACTATACAATTGGAGTATCTGCCATCTACAGAAAATAGAAGTGTAGCTCTCTAAAAGCTCTGAATTCGATGGTACTCCTTCTCAGGGCACAAATTTGTAGAATCTAAATTTTCCTTGATCTCTAATATTTAAAATTGTTTATCCTGTAAACCTGTTAAGAACATAGGATTACCTAACACCGGGGTCATAGCACAGGTGGCCTTGTCTGAGGTTGAGGAGATGTCTCTCTAAATGGATAAACCACTTCCTGGAGGAGAACCAGCAATTTGTACTTTTTACATGCCAAAATAAGAAACGGAGCATCAAAACATACAATAGTGATGTGGATGAGACTAGCAAAGTACAAATTACAAAGTTTGATGGCGCCTGAATATGCTATGATGCATTCTACTAGGGCAGGGGTAGGCAACCTTGGCACAGCTGGAAAGCCAAGGTTGTCCTACCCATGTACTAGGGCCTTGGCTTCATCATGGGCAGTGAGGTCAGGGCCTCATATCAGATCTGCAGAGCAGCCACCTGGATCAGCCTCCAGACCTTTGTCAGACATGACGGTGTTTTGTGATGTTTCCTGTTTCAGGTGGCCTATGTCTCCGATGGCCTGGAAGATTTATTTTCCCTTAAAGTTTTGTATAGTGGGGAAGTGTTGAAACCTATTGGGCATGTTTCTGCTTTTTTTAATTTTTTTTATTTTACTGCTGTCTTGTCTATTGTACATTTTGTACATTTAAGTGTTTTTGTGTTCCCCCCCTTTACTACTTTTCAGATGGTACAGAATACGGATTAAATGAGGGTGATATGGAGGCATCTGTGGCTACAGTAACTAGCATGGGCGAACAGATTGGTGCTGACATGATCCTCTTGCGAGAGCACCAAGAGGTTGGAGGCAAAGTACAAGACTACCTGGTGCGCAAGCGAGTGGGAGATGATGACTTCTTGGAAGTAAGGTGAGATTGCTCCTTTAAGTGTTCTGTCTGTGTGCTATCATAGACTTAGTATTTGCGATACCGGGATGCACCGATATCGGTTTTTCAGTATTGAGTAGGTGTGCCGATTAATTTTTTTGTATACCAATACTGGCATCCCGAGGTAGCCTGAGTGCCTCCTTCCCCAAGTGGCTCCGTCGGCTAACAAAGGGAAGGGGGAGGAGTCCGGTGGCGTCTATGTCTGTAACGTCCCCAGACTCCTCCCCCCTTCCCTTCGTTAGCCAATGGAGCCACTTGGGCCGGTGATCTTATCGAGTTCTACGACCGCCTGACTTCCGGTTTCTTTACAACTAAGAGGTATGCTGAAGAAACTTGTTCTGCACGAGCACCAGCCAAGGCATTGGCCTATACACATACAGCACAGCAATTAAGTAATAAAATGAACTAGGATCACACTAATACAGCACGTTATTATTCTGAGTTGCCCCACTCAAGCGGCGGCCATATTGAGTGGGGCACGTGAGATTAATAACGTGCTGGATGGGGGCGTGGCTTGGCTATGGCGGCGTGAGGAAGCACACTGCTTGAGCTCTGCTATCTCCGGGGATAATTCAGGTGATCACAGCGTCCTACGACCTGATTCTTGATGTCTCAGAAGAGGAAATCCAAGTCTCACAACAGCAAGCGCTCCCTGACATCGCTCCAACGCTACCTTTCCACCCAGGCGCCATCGACCCGCAACACTCCTAGGACGGCAATGGCTCCTGAGACGCAGGGTAAGACACAGGGGCCTACACCTCCGCGCCCGCCTCGCGGCACCCCGGCCTCACCAGCTTCCCCAGCTCTGGAAGCACTTACACCGCAGAGGACCCCAGACTCGCCACCCGGCCCCAGCCTTATAGAGGACCCGGTTATCTGCCTCACCCCGACCCCGCAACAGACACCAGAGGTGTTGGCCTCCCTCTCCTCCAATGAGGTCTCCGCCATTCTCCTATCCCTACCCACGCGGCAGGATATGGCAGCCCTGGTCACTAAAATGGAGGCCGCGCTGAAGAGAGACATAGCAGGCATCCATAAGATGACGATCTCTCATCTGGAAACGAAAGTTTCTGGCCTCTCTGATGAACAGGCCCACTTGTCTCGCCGGCTGGATCGCCTGGAGTCGGACAGGTCGACCCAGGATCTCCACCTCATCACCCTGTTCCTGGCCCAAGACAACTTAGAGAACAGGTCGCTATCACGAAGCTCCGGGGGCTCCCGGAAGCCACGGGTGCTGCAGACCTACGCCCCACAGTGTCAGCCATCCTCAACTCCGTATTAGACAAGGCCCAGGACTCCCCCCTGGAGATAGACCGGGTGCATCGCGTGGGAGGACCCAGACCAGATGGAGATTCTCGGCCTAGGGACGTACTATGCCGTATCCATTTTTTTGCAGTGAAGGAAACCGTGATGCGAAAAGCGTGGCAAAGGGGCCCTGTCCCCTTTGATGGGGTCGACGTGGCTATCCTCCCGGACCTGTCTCGGCGTACGCTACATATAAGCAGACTCCTACAACCCCTGCTTGCTGAAATCCGACGGGCTGGAGGCCTATACACCTGGGGTTACCCCTTCAGCTTGAATGTCCGCCGTAACGGCCGGTCCTTCCTCCATCACCCGGCCCAGCTGGAAAGTCTCTTCTCTTTCCTGGAAGTGGAGCCTGTGGAGATCCCCGACTGGCTCAGCCCAGACCTGGATGTTGCACACCGTCCTCTTCCCCAGCGCAGATGCCGCCGGAGCCCATCTTGGAACAGGCCCAGGGCATCCCGCTCTGCACCCACATCTAGTGAACCCTGACTTTATGGAGCCTGGCGGTGAGTCAAGACCGGATGGCTCCTACATTGCAATACCTGTTACTACCTATCCCACCGACCGCTGAGAGAGACTCCGATACCTGGCATCGGCATGATGCACAGTCTGCGCTACTTTGCACCACCTCCTTGTCTCTGAGACAGGTGAGGTAACCATTCCCCTGCTATCCCACCGTTCCAACTAATCGCCCCTGGCATTGACTGTCCCTAGTGCTGTATCCCCCCCCCCCCTTCCTGAGATGCTCTCGGGGAAGCTTGTGCAGCTGAACTACCTCTTCACTTTTCATGCTTTGTCAGCCCGGGCCTCACGACCACCCATTCTACATGACCTGTCCATAGGGGTTGCCCCCCCTACCCGGATGACATCGCCCCTTCGGACTCGGTGGGCATCTCGACCTTTCCTTTCCCCATCCCCTCCCCTATCCCTTACCCCTTGCCACCAGGCAGCACGGGACTGAAGTCCAGGATCTCTACTGACGGGTATGGGTTATGTACTGTGGTACACCCCATATTGGTGTCTACGGAGTTAGCCACCCTGTGATTTGCAGTTTTTTTATATATCCCCCTTTTTTTTTTTATCTGATTGCCAGGACCGTGATGTATGTGTTTCTCCTTTATACAGTGGGCCGGTGGACGGTGTGGGAGGACCCTGGGTTCGCGGAGGTTCTCCGGGATGGCCATCACTGGTGCAGTGGACCACTCTCTGCGATGTATGAGGTAACTCCTTTCCCCTCGAACCCGATGCCTTGACGGGTTACGTCCTGTCTCAGTGGTCCCCTGCCTCAGGCCCTCCTGGACGACTCCGTGGTATTCCGGGTTCTCTTCAACGCTGCTGCATGTTACTCTGTTTTTGATTATGTTGATATGCTTATTTTTTGTTATGATTGCATACTAAGGATGCCCCTTTGGATAAGGGAGTGGCCTAGTTTTAAGGGCCACCCCTTATACCGTTATTAGCCCCCGAGAGATAGCATCTCACTTACTTGAAGATCTTTCGTTTGTAGTGTTCCCCCACTTGTTTGCTGTAGCCCACCACCTTCCCCTTGGGAGTCATCCACTCAGCTCTGTTGTCGGCCACTCCGTTCGTTCTACTATCCACGGATGCAGAGAAGGCCTTCGACAGAGTGGACTGGGACTTTCTCTCATCCACGCTGCAAGCGGTGGGCTTAGGCCCACACATGAGGACCTGGATCCGCTCTCTCTACTCCTGCCCAACCGCCAGAGTTTTGGGTGAATGGTGTACTGTTCCCCCCCCTTTTCCATCACAAACGGCACACGGCAGGGATGTCCACTTTCACCCCTTCTTTGTCCTCTCCCTAGAACCCTTTCTCCGCACGGTCCGCGCCAACATGAGCATACAGGGTGTGCAGGTTGGTCCTGTCCAGCATAAGGTGGCGGCTTTTGCGGACGACCTCCTGTTCTTCCTCACCTCCCCTGATGTCTCCCGGTGCTCCTGACGGAGATAGAGCGCTACGGCAAACTTTCGAACTTCCTAGTCAATTCTCATAAATCTATGGCCATGCACCTGTCCCTCACAGGCCCGCGCCTGCGGAGGGTATTAGCCAACTTCCCTTTTAAGTGGTCCCACACGTCCCTGAAATACTTGGGCATTCAACTCCCCAGAAACCTGTCCCAGACCTTCTCCCTTAACTTTCCTCCCCTATTGACTGCCATCAGCTCGGACCTCAAGCAATGGTCCAAGGGCACTTTTTCGTGGATGGGCCGCTGTAACATCTTAAAGCAAACTGTTCTTCCTCGGCTCCTTTATCCCCTTCAGGCACTCCCAATACGGATACCCCTGTCATTCTTCCGAACGCTTAGAACTCTTTTCACTAAATTTGTCTGGGCGGGAAAGCCCCCCCGCGTCAAATACAACTTACTCCGATTACCGAAATACTCCGGAGGGATGGGCCTACCTGATATACACCTTTATTACATTGCCATCCACCTGACACGGGTACTGGATTGGTGCCGCCACCCCACCTCAAAGCTCTGGCCTAGTCTTGAGCAAGCCTCATCTGAGACGACACTGTCGGGACTGCCATGGTGCTCTTCACCACTATCCCCGGCCATTCGATCCCACCCCACCATAATGCCCACATTGACAGTGGCCCGATCTGCCTTCTCCCACTATTCCATCTCGCCATACCCTTCTCCGCTGGTACCTGTCCTAGGCAACCCGGCTTCCCCCCCGGGCATAGACGACAATAGGTTCCGTAGACTTGGCGCTCATGGGAAATCGAGAGCGCTACACTTCCTGAACGGTGCATCCTGGCCCACAACGTTTGCATCTACCGCTAACGCAGACGATCCACCCCTGGACTCTTGGCGTACTATGCAATTGCTCCATTTTCTGAGATCTCTTCCATCCCCGACTCAGCTTTCCAGGACCTTGACCCCATTTGAATCTGAATGTACCCGGGAGGGTCCTGCTCGGCATGTCCTGTCTTTCTGCTATAAGCTCTTGTTGACAGCTTGCGCCCCAGACGCTCTGTGGTTCCTCTCGAGGTGGGAGGAGGACCTCGGAGTCCGGTTCACCCCCGCAAAACGCACAAAGTTGCTCTCATTGTCCTACCAATCCTCTATCATCAATAAGTACCAGGAGTCCGGATACAAGCTGGTCACCAGGTGGTACAGGACACCGCAAATTCTACACTCCATGTACCCCCAGACTCCTGACATATGCTGGCGCTGCGGAGCCCCGTCAGCAGATATCCTCCACATTTTCTGTGCATGCCCTTCACTCACTACATTTTGGGATCAGGTCTATGCCACCACCCAAAAATTCACTGACCACTCAGTACCTAGGGACCCGGCCTTCTTCCTCCTGCATCACAATGACTTCTCGACCAAATCCTATAAACGCTCTGTAGTGCAACACCTGGTTAACGCAGCCCGAGCATGTATCCCAGCCCTGTGGAAAACTCCTGATCCCCCTACCGTGTCCCAATGGCTTGGTAGGGTACACGACATTTACCTGATGGAAGATCTTACCAGTTCCCTCCGTAACGCCCCCGATAGATTCAGGAAAACCTGGTTTTATTGGATGGAGTTTATCCTCACCCCGGAATATGAGGCCCTACGTCGAAGCTCTGCACCGTGACTTACCAAGCTAGCACCCCGTTCTGGATGCCCAACCGATCCCCTTCCCATCCCCCACTTTCTCATTTCTTCCTGCCCTGCCCCATACCCTATCCCTTTGGGGTCTCGCCAGCCGGGTTAGACCCCTCAGAGCCCTGGTTAAACCAGGGCTCTGTGGGGTCTCACCAGAGCTTTGAGGGGGCCTCACCATAGTAGCAGGGCTCTGTGGGGTCTAACCAGGGTAGCAGGGCTCTGTGGGGTCTAACCAGCCTTGTTGGACCCACAGAGCCCTGGAAACCCCTCAAGGCCCTGGTGAGACGCCAAAGTGCCCTTCTCGGGGAAGCTTGTGCAGCTGAACTACCAGGGCTCTGTGGGGTCTCACCAGAGCTTTGAGGGGGCCTCACCATAGTAGCAGGGCTCTGTGGGGTCTAACCAGGGTAGCAGGGCTCTGTGGGGTCTAACCAGCCTTGTTAAACCAACAGAGCCCTGGCAAGATCCCACAGAACCCTGGTCTCACCAGGGCTCCATGGGGACTCACCTTGGCTCTCTGGGGACTCACCAGGGCTCTGAGGGGGCCTCACCAGGGTAGCAGGGCTCTGTGGGGTCTAACCAACTTTGTTAGACACCACAGACAGCTGTTGAGACCCAACAGAGCCCTGGTTAAACCAGGGCTCTGTGGGGGCTCACCAGAGCTTTGAGGGGCCTCACCAGGGTAGCAGGGCTCTGTGGGGTCTAACCAACTTTGTTAGACACCACAGACAGCTGTTGAGACCCAACAGAGCCCTGGTTAAACCAGGGCTCTGTGGGGGCTCACCAGAGCTTTGAGGGGCCTCACCAGGGTAGCAGGGCTCTGTGAGGTCTAACCAGGGCTCTGTGGGGTCTAACCAACTTTGTTAGACACCACAGACAGCTGTTGAGACCCAACAGAGCCCTGGTTAAACCAGGGCTCTCTAGTGTCTCCACAAGGCTCTCAATGAATCTCTCGTTCATTTATTATAAAATGCTAATTCACATTACCTAAAAAAAACACCCTTAGCACTGCACATTCATTATATAAATCTTTTGGCCTCAGTGTCTTTAGTGCGCCAGCTTTAATATTGGTTACTCATATTTCCCATTGTTCCATAAGCGCAGATTTTACATGATACATATTATTTTTATTTTAGCTTAGCCTTGTAGACATTGTCCACACATTCGATGCACTCATGAACCATGAGACTCACCGGCCCAAGTGATTCCGTCAGGTAACGAAGGGAAGGGGGAGGAGTCCGGTGACGTCACGGACATCAACGTCACCGGACTCCTCCCTCCCTTCCTTCGTTAGCCATCACGGACTACGAAGTCACCGGACTCCTCCCCCCTTCCCTTCGTTAGCCGACAGCCATTTGGGGAAGGGGGGGCTAGCACAACATACCAAAGTAGCGTTGCTGATCAAGTTCACCCTATCATGTTGATGTCGTATCCCAATGAAGATGGCTTCTGCCAACAAGACAATGCACCATGCCACCGTGCTCGTATTGTGCAGGAGTGGTTTCAAGAATAGAGGGAGCATGCTTAGGTGGCCCCCACAATCACCAGATCTTAATCCAATTGAGCATTTGTGGGACGAAGTTGAAAGAGCCATCAGGCAGCTGGTTCCACAACCATCAAATCTCACAGAACTGGACAGTGCTATTCATCAGGCATGGTGTCAGATTCCTCGCATCACCTTTCAACATCTCGTGGAGTCAATGCCAAGAAGAATCGCCGCAGTATTGAAGGCAAAAGGTGGCCCAACGAAGTACTGATGGGGTGGTCATAATTTTCTGGCCAGTGTAGATCTTCCATGTATGGGTGTATGAATCAGATGGCTCTCACTCGTTGGTAATACAGTTTAAGTCCTTCACCCCAAATTGCTTGCTCTTTCCTTCCTGTGAATGTGAAGTCGGTGTGATAGGTTGACAAGCTCTTTAATCATGCAGATCATGATCTGGCTGGACGCCTTCAAAAAGGCAACATGTTTCATCCATATAGGACTTTTTCACAGCATATGTGGCATCTGCGATTTCAATACAAATCTTTCCTCTTTTTATCTGTGAGAGGGCTTCTGGGTCAGGGATGGGGGAGAGGTCTTGTGTATATATACCAATTCCATTTCTTTGCAAATTTTAAAGTCATTCAACTGGTGTCTTCTTGCACCTGTTCAATGAATTTGGTTTGTATTTGTTTCCAATAGAGACCAGATTCCCCTCCCTGTTTTGGGAAGCCCTTATCTACAGACTTGTTTTATATTGCTACCTATTTTTGTGCATTAAATATTAGTTACATCACTTATATGCAATATAAACCGATTTTTGTAATAGTCATCCTTATTCATAAACAAATATATGGTTATTCAGCCACGGCAAAAAACAAAACAAAAACAATATATTTTCTTTTATTTACAAAAAACAGCTAAAATTAAGACCCTCATTTATCCCAGGATAATTGAAACTCTTTAAACGGTGAATCTACCTACATTCTTTTTGAAGAATCCCTTTGTCCCAGTTTCAACCTCTGCCATTCTTATGGATTATTTCTAGCATACAAAATTTCAAACCACTTGGATTGCCTTTGTGGTTAGAAGCAGAATGTCTTGCTATAGGCGATAGCAAATTATAAGATTTTATGTCTCCTACATGATCTGAGATAGGCTTTTTGAAGGCTCTTTTTGGTTTTACCTACATAAAACATGTTATAAGGACAAGTAAATAAGTAGATCACACCGTCGGTATTACAGTTAGCAAAATGTCAGGGCAAAATATGATCACCATTTGGTAGTATAGTAGTTGACCCTGTTTGTAAATACTGACAGAAATCGCATGTTTGACATGATTATGTACCCCAATACTTGCAACATTGCTTGTGGATTTTTGCATTGTATTCACTTTTTGTTAATAAATCCTTTAAATATTTTGATTTTCTAAAAGACCAACAAGCAGACAGGTGTGTGACAGGTGCATATAATTTGAATTTTTTACAGCAGGGCCATTGGCCCTGGCATTACTGTCGAGATCCACCCAGCATGACAGTTTCATTGTCGCACGTCGGCTCGAACTATGAGGGTGAGTGATTTTCACTCACCTCATAGTTCTTTTAATTTGCCCAATCATGGCTCTCACAGTGCTCTGGCAAAGTCTTGCACCTGATCTGTGGTCAGGTGCATTGCTTTAGCCAAGCAGGGCCCTGACAATGCACTGTGCACTGCGGAGTGCATTGAGGGGCGTTTGGCGGGTGAACGGACTGCCCAACGCCCTTATAGTTCTTGTGTTCGCCGAACACAAGAACTAGCAATGTTCGAGTCGAACAGTTCTTCGATTCCAACATTAAGCCCATCTCTAGTGTTTACATGTGCATGCACACAGGAGTAGAGGGTGATTTAAAAAAAAAAACATTTTTAATCATTTTGTCGTCCTTTTTTGTAAAAAAAACAAAAAAAACTTTGAGAAGCCCCTATGTAATGGCAAACATGATGTGACAGGTACTCTTTACCTGGGCATCATGGTCAAATTCCTCCTATGCATTCTCCCCAGACAGATCGAGTACAGACTATAATGAATTCATTGTTTTACAAGCCACACTGGCCAAAATCTGAAAGCTCTGATCCTGGAAGTGCTGCCTGGTTCACTTCTACTAGGGCAGATCAGAAAACTGATGTTCCTCGCCCCCCTCTGCTCACCTTCCTGACCATGCCAATGGATGTCCTGTGCTACCAGAGGGCAGAGGCGAGTCTGGGACATGTGGGGGGTGCATATATACAAGTGTTTTGGGGGGCTTTAAAACTTTTGTCAGCCTGAAGCTGGCTGAGGAAAAAGTACACAAACTCACGAGCATATTACATGCAATACTGCCATGCTGTAATGATTATGGCGGCAGCAGTGAAGAGGTTAAAGCAGACTATGCATAAAAATGCAATGCTTGTTTATGGCCCATTCACACCAAGGCCGTGCATTAATCGCATGGTTCCACGCGGTCTAGCGTATTGCGTCCAGGAGGTGCATTCGGGGTGCCTTTCAAATGAATGGCAATACACTTGCCACACTGTAACACATGGTACATGTATTGCGCTGTACCTTGTGTTAATCAACCTTGGTGTGAACGGGACCTTAATTCCAACAGTCGCCTCCAAAATGTGACATTTATTATGGGTAAATGTGCACGTATTATGTCCTGGTTTCCCCTGCAGGACAACAGAAAGCTTCCCTCCCTCCTTATTGCCATCACATAGAGTGCTGTAGTCCAGCAGGGGAGAGCTCGGACAAAACTTAGAACAGTGCAGCAGAGGCAGCATTGTCGGTTTACTATAGGAAGCTAGGAGCTCAACACATGTCTGTCAGGATTAACTGGTATAGGCCTGCAACCAACTAATCGATTCATCGATGATAATAGTTGCAAACTATTCTCATTATCGATTAGTTGGTTGGATCCCCTTGTTCTCTCCTCCACGCTGGCAGGAGGGCACAACAAGCACTGGGCGGGTGAAATAGCTAGCTAATTTGAAATGGCCAATAGCAGGCTGGCAATTGCACCAGCCCATAGCCTGCTATATTTGCATTAAGCTGCCGTCTGCTGAATCTTGCCACTGGCAGCGGTCATTCCCTGGCTGAAGCTATTTAAGCGCCATGTGCTTACAAAACAATTCTTTTTAAAAAATTATAAAAGGTGGTAAAAAATGTCTCTAACGTTCATTGAAGTACACAGGGATCAGCTTAAAGATCATGTACTGTAGGGTAATATCGCCACCTGCAGGAGAAGGTCACTAGGCACAAAACAAAGGCAGCCTAGGGGTGGCCTCTGCTGGTGGCCAAACCCCTCACCTGCTGACAAGTCTCCAGTTTTTTTGCCTAGCGTCAGGATTAAGGAACTTCAAATATTTTCTCTGGAACTCTCGTCTGGTTTTCCTCCTTTTTTTTTTTTTTTTTACTGGATCTTCTAGCAAATGTTTTCAGGAAGACCGGCTGGATGTTTGTGGATCCTTGTAGTCTCACATGCAGACTTGGTGGGTCGGCTGCGATGACTCTGTTTCGACGGAGTGGCCTGTGGGGTTCGTATGATTGGGGATCTCGACCTACCAGTCACAGTACTCCACACAGGCTAGCGGCGCCGTGGCTACAGTCGAGGGCGTTTTTCCACCATCCCTACACGTCCTAATTGCAATGCTTCTGTGTGGGCTCCCTGAAGTAGTCGCCCCCCTGGCTGGTGGTGGTGGTCTCTGTTTCGGAGTCTGAGTGGTTCCACCCGGTACAGTATGTATGTGGGGGTCTGCCTGGGGCTGTGATGAGGGTCCCTTGAGTGCTGGCTGTTGTCCCTGAGTGGGCATCCCTACCTGGATACAGGTCTTCACGGTTGGGGGTAGTTGAAGGCTCTGGTCTAGTTACGGTACTGCTAGGGGCCACGGATTCCTCTCATGCTGTGGTCCTGCTCCTCCTTCTTGGTGGCCTTGCGTGCCTGGGGCGCGGTCTGGTGACCCTGGCCTCCCTGCGGTCTGGTGTGCGGGTGGACCTGGGGGGTCAGGATGTGGGCAATCAGCTGCGCAGGAGGTAGCAGCGCCGTGGCCGCATGTTTGTTTTGTTTCGCCCGCCATTTTGGTTGAGGGCAGCTGCGCCCTTCCCTCTTGACTTAACTTTCGGGCGGATGGGGCGGTACTTTTCGCTGTGGAGGCACCTTTGATTGGACGCAGATCTGCTGTTGGTGATCCAGGCTGCCAGAGTAAACGTGCTGGGAGACGCATTGCTGGGACTAAAGGACAGCTGTGCCAGGGGCCGTGAGTTCTGCTGGGGTCCCCCTCTACTTGCTGCGGTCTAAGTGTTTTGGGGCGGTTAGAGTCTGTGGGGCGGTGGCCATGGACCGCAGGGACAAGCAGTCTGGGGTGCCATGCGAAGACTGCGGGCTTTCTTCAGCGGATGCTTCCCTTTCCCCTCTGTGCGGCCTGTATGCCTGCACCCCTTTACCAATCGCCATTGCTCCCCTTGGAGTCCTTGGTGGGGGTGGTCAGTATAGTGGGTACTGCACTGTCCTTAGTGTTTTCATCCACTATGGACAGTTTAACGACTCGCATTGAACGCGCGTTGACGCAGAGGCCTCCTAGGAAGCACACTCTGCTGTCGCCTTCTCCTGTTCTTTCGGGGGAGTCGGAAGAGGAGGGGGAGATTTCTGCAGCATGGACTTGTCCTCACCCTGGGGATTCTTCCCAGCCGGATTCGGGCAGTGAGAATGATTCGGCGGCCACACTTATGATTCACAAGCACAAATTGGTCTCTGCTCTGGTCGGTCAGGGAGATGCTCAAGATTGAGGACGCTCTGAGTTTTTCTGTACTGCCGCCATTTCAGTTTGGGACGCATAAGAGTAGGTGTTCCACTAAGGTCTTCCCCTACATCGCCGCCTTTGACAATTTCATTTACAAGGAGTTGAAGCGACCCACTAGATCTTTCTCAGTGCCTAAGAGTTTCTCTGTTAGCCAAAATAGAAGATAGTAAGCCCCTCCGCACTCCTTACAGCGCTCCCGGCCCAAGTACTTGTAGTGGTGCTTGCAGTGACAGTCACTGATGACGCCGTGCAATAAACAGTAAAAAGTAGGAATCGCCAGCACTCGGCAGATAATTTAGATGTCCATTTAAGCGGACCAATATTCACATACAAAATGTTTTGTATGTGATGATTGGTCCGCTTAAATGGACATCAAAAATATCTGCTGAGTGCTGGTGATTCCTACTTTTTACTGTTAGCCAAAAAAGGCTCCTCAAAAGGATAACTAAGTAGGCATCTCCTCCCAAGGGTGGATCCTCTGGTCTCGTGCCTGAACAAGGCTATTGTCATTCTGGTGGAAGATTCTCCTTCCTTTCGGGATCCCACTGGTGGGGAGGGGTCAGAATAGCGGAGGCTGTTTCGCGTGCTATGTATTTAGTCTCGGGTGCTCTCATGTGTCCGGTTTTGGCCTCAGCTTTGGTCTCTCAGACAGACTGAATGGGCGAAGATGTTGCACCAGGGCCTCGTCGAAGAAAGAGTTTCTCCCGCCTATGTTTGAGCTGGCGAAACAGTGCAGTATGTTTGCAACTTGGCTTTGGATGCTGTGCTGTTAAGTGTCCAAACTGTCAGTGTCTGCTGTTACGCTTCGCCGGCTGCTTTGGCTTAAGTGCTGGTTGACTGATCAAGCTTCCAAGAAGGCTCTGACGGAGCTTCCTTTACAGGGGATCGATTGTTTGGAGATATGCTGGATGAGATAATTAAGGATCTGATTGGTGGTAAGCTAGGAAGCCAAAGGAACAACGTTGGAAGCTCGGCCCTTCCTTCTGCTCATAAGCGGCTCTTTTGGCCCCCTCAGTCATCCGAGACGGGCAGAAAGTTCTCCATGCCTCCCCCTTCCTAGGCCACCAAACGTCCAATTTTAACCTAAGTCTTCAAAGCCCCATGGCAAGCCCCCTTCTGCATGAAGCTCTGCCCCCATCTCTAGTTTCCAGAGTGGGGTGGCCGTCTTTGGTTCTTTGTGGATCTTTGGTTGTCTTGCATCTCAGTCACCTGGGTGCGGGAGCTGGTTTCTTCGGGCTGCAAGATAGTTTCTCGTCCCGGGGACAGGTTTTTTCCTTCCAACACGCGCCTCTCTCCGGGATGACTCGCGGATCTTAATCACGCAGTGCCGGACCTCTTGTCTTGTGGTGTAATCATTCCAGTGCCCTCCCCAAGGGGTTCAAAGGATTTTATTCAAATCTGTTTACCGTACCCATGGCAGAGGGGATTCGGCCTATCCCGGGTCTCAAACGATTGAACAACTTTGTGCGGGTACGCAGGTTTCGAATGGAATCTCAGATCCGTAGTGGCGTGTCTCCGTCAGTGGGATCTGCTGGCTTCAATCGACACTAAGCATGGCTACCTTCATGTCCCTATTTGTCACTACCATCAGCGTTATCTTCGGTTTGCGGTGGGGGAGAAGCACTTCCAGTTTGTGACTCTGCCTTTTGGTCTTGCATCAGCCCCTCGAGTGTTCAAGGTGTTGTCCCCGGTTCTAGCTTTGTAACGCTGTCTGGGAATCTCGATTTTTGTGGGATATCTGGACTACCTTCTCTTGAAGGCGGAGTCGCTTACCTCTCTGGTGGCAGTCACCGTGCGGTCCTTGGAGAAGTTCGGATGGATTTTGAACTCCCGGAAGTCCTGTCTGGTGCCGTCCCCACGCTTGGAGTATCTGGGTCTGATTCTGGACACTGTTCTGGCCCGGGTTTTTTTTCCCTCCGGGAAAACTTCTGAAACTCAGCTCTCACGTGAGGCTATTACTGTTTCGTCGGTGGTCGACTATACGTTTCTGCATGAAGGTGCTGGGCCTCATGGTAGCCTCCTTCGAGGCGGTGCCTTACGCACGGTTATCTCAGGTGACAAGTTTCTCTCGTTTGGTGGCTTCGGGCTTCGGTGTCAGGGAAATCCCTCCTACCCCTGCGCTGGACGGTGGTCACCACGGATGCCAGCCTTCTGGCCTGGGTAGGGGTCCTGGGCTCCTTGATCGCAGGGTCGTTCTGGTCTTTCGATCAACATGTTGGAACTTCGGGCAATCCGCCTATCTCTCCATTATTGGGCGGGCCGTCTTCAGGTCCTGTCGGTTCGGGTTCAGTCTGACAATGCCACGGCCGTGGCTTACATCAACCACCAAGGCGGCACAGGAAGCGTGGCTGGGATGCTCTCCTGAGCAGAGGAGCATGTTCCGGCTCTTGCAGTGGTGTACATTCCGGGAGTGGACTATCTCAGTCGCCAGTCGGTGGACCTAGAAGTGGTCATTGCACCTGTTGATCTTTCATCTGCCTTCACTGGGGGACGTTGGATGTGGATCTCCTGGCACCTCGTCTTAACCGGAAGGTCGATCGATTCATAGCCCGGGCCCAGGATCCCTGGGCGGAGGATGCCCTGGTGGCTTCGTGGGACCGTTACATTCTGATTTATGCCTTCCCTCTGCTGTATCTTTTGCCATGTCTTCTGAGCAGGATAGCAGCTGAAGGCAATCCCCATCATCCTCGTAGCCCCACGGACATGGTTCAGTTGGCCGTGGATGTTACCTGGTGGCTGCCAGGTGTTGGACCGTGGTTTGTCAGATGCAGTTATTTCAACGATGCTCAGGGCTCGCAAGGCCATTTCTCAAAAGATGTGCCATCGCACGTGGAAGGCATACTTTGTCTGGTGTGAGGCAGAGGGTCTGTTTCCGCGTTTTTTCTCTGTGAGCAGAATTCTTGCGTTTCTGCAACATGGGGTAGATCACGGTTTGGCCTTGAGCATGGTGAAGGGCCAAGTTTCTGTTATGACCTTTTTCTGCGGCCTTTGGTGTCAAAAGCCTTGGTTCGCACCTTTGTTCAGGGGGTTACATGTATTGTTCCTCCTGTTCGGTCTCCCTTGCTGCCTTGGAATCTGAATTTGGTGCTCTCGATTTTGCAGAAGTCTCCCTTTGAGCTGTTGCGGTATATCCCACATCTGAGTTTCTCCCAAATGTGGCCTTTTTGGTGGCTATCACCTTTGTTTGCAGGGTTTCAGAGTTGGCGGCCTTGTATTGCAAGTCACTGTTGTTGGTCCTTTATTGAGACAAGATTGTTCAGCGTCCTCGGTCGTCCTTCCTGCCTAAAAGGTTTATAACGGTGTTTCATCTGAATGAGAACATCATCTTGCCTTCGTCCGAAACCCGTTCATAGGAAAGAGAGAGCACTGCCCTGTTTGGATGTGGTTTAAGCTCTCAGTGTTTATTTGAATGCTACTCCTTCTTTCCATGAGTCAGATTCCTTGTTTGTGGTTGCGGAGGGCCCTCGGAAGGGCCAGGACGCGTCTTTGGCTACCATCTCTCGATTTGGATTCGTTACACGATTATTCAGGCGTATGCCATTAAGGGATGTGAGCCATCTTTTTCTGTTACTGCCCATTCTACTAGGGCTGTTTGAGCATCTTGGGCCTTTCGTCATGGTGCCTCTGTTTCTCAAGTTTGTAAGGGCGCTACTTGGTCTTCTGTTCACACCTTTGCCAAGTTTTATGAGGTGGATGTTTCGGTAGCTGCGGATGCTGGTTTGAGGCGCAAGGTTTTGCAGGTGGCCCTTTAGTGGGGCCTCTGTTGAAGATCTTGGTTTTGTGCCCGTTACTGCTTTTGTGACATCCCTATGGTACATGATCTTCGATCTGATCCATGTGTCCTTCAATGAACGGAAGATAAAATAAAATTTTTGTACTCCTTTTCTCTGTTCATTTAAGGACACAGGTCCCGGATTCTATATTGGGGCGCATACTCCTAACTGCTTGTTATTTACTGGAGACCTGTCAGCAGGAGGGGGGTTTGGCCACCAGCACAGGCCGCTCCTAGGCTCTTTGTTTTGTGCCTAGTGTCCTTCTTCTGCAGGCGATAATACCCTACACTCCATGATCTTCGATCTGATCCCTTTTGCCCTTCAATGAATGAAGAGAAAAGGATTTTACGGTGAGTAGAAAAATCCTATTTTTTGGTTTCGGCTAGACAAGTTCTGCTGTGGGAGGTGTTGCCGTGCCATTCATTTCAATGGCACCCCAAGCACGCCTCCCACCCACAGTGTAATCGCCGCCACTGGAACGCACGGTACCACAATGCCGTGAGTTCCAGTGCAGTACGAATGCAAAAAAATTGTGCAAGCAGTTTTATTCTGAGGTAAACTTTGTAACGCTGCATGTGTGTATTTTAGTTTAAATTAAGGATGGTATATATTTTAATTTAATTTTTTTAATCCTCTCGATCAATCAAAGAAAATGGCCAACTAATCGATTATTAAAATAATCATTAGTTGCAGCCCTAAACTGGTACATACCTGTACTTGCAGACATACACCATCTACGGAGCAAAGCTTTACATGTCTGGGACTTAAAGCTTAAGATCTTTTTAAAGTGTAAGTACAAAAAAATAAGTCTGTTTCTGTTGTGTTCTGTTGCAGGGTGGCTGTAGTTGGCAATGTGGATGCTGGGAAGAGTACACTTCTCGGTGTTCTGACACATGGAGAACTCGACAACGGCCGTGGTTTTGCCAGACAGAAACTCTTTCGACACAAGCATGAGATTGAGTCAGGTCGCACCAGCAGTGTGGGCAATGACATCCTAGGCTTTGATAGCCACGGACATGTGGTAAACAAACCAGACAGTCATGGAGGTAGTCTGGAATGGACCAAGATATGTGAAAAGTCCTCAAAGATCATTACTTTCATAGACCTTGCTGGTCATGAGAAATATTTGAAAACCACAGTATTTGGAATGACGGGTCACTTACCAGATTTCTGCATGCTAATGGTAAGATCAAGCTTTGGTAAATTCTGTTGTACAAAAATGTTTGTTTGATTAGGTAGTGCCATAGCATCTGTATTATTTTTGTTGTGTGGCTTTTCACCCCTTCATTCTGTTTTGCCCTTATAGAATTTTTGTTAGGTGCGCTTAGACAATTTCTCCACCCAACTATGGTTATGGCGTTTACATGTTAAAAGAAACATTTCATTATTGTGGATCTCCTCGTCAAAATGCTAGTTCCCTGGCTATCTGTTAAAATAGCTTTCTAAAACAGACCTAGTATGTATAAAGGAAGGTCAAAAGTGAAGATAGAAGCCATTCAGTTAACCTGTGGTGGGTTAGTCACTCAAAAGGCATTATAGCCAGAAGGTGGCATATAAGCAAGACAATTGGTGTTTTCTAGTTAAAGTGCATCTACGGTCATATAAATGTATTCCTTTTTTTTTTCATTTTAGTTGTCAGATTGTTTACTCTGATAAAATAAACAGTTTTGTATTTATGAAAACAGGCCAGGCCAGGCCAGGATCTGTAATTTAAGGCAATTTCCCAACTTATTTTCACAAATGAACGGATAACTCTTGCGCTAACTTGAAGACAAAATAAAAACAATAATTTACAAAAATATATATTAACTAAAATCAGATCAAAATAATAATCAAAATATAACTGGTGACAATGAGGAATATGGATCAAAAATTACAATAATCTTGATAAACAAGATAAAAAAAAAAAACCACCATAGGATATTCAAATTTTAAAGAAACAAAACTAAATAACTCTTGGAATGCAATTAGTAGCTTCTCAGTAGCTAAATAGAATGTGACAAAATAATGTGCAGAGAATCCCAGCCAAACAGATGTTCAAAACTCAAATTTCTACTGCGCATGAACTAACTCATAATACTATGCACAGGACTGGAAAATCAGCCAAAAATCTAAGGTAAAGATAAACTTCCACTAAGTTATTTTATTTTTATGTATATATCACAACTAGACCATCGACTAGAAACTGAAATCAGCTTCAAGGAGACTCTCTAAATATTTCTCCCAAGATTTGAAAGAGAGACAACTTTTACTACAGATAAAATCACTCTAATTCAATATTTGATGCTAACAATTACCAAATGGTTTAGTTAGATGTATATATATATATACAGGTGAAACTCGAATAATTA
The DNA here is from genome assembly GCF_000935625.1 of Nanorana parkeri. NCBI lineage: Eukaryota > Metazoa > Chordata > Amphibia > Anura > Dicroglossidae > Nanorana > Nanorana parkeri. The sequence continues at coordinate 15,867 of NW_017309173.1, read as the reverse complement.
GAATATCATGCAAAAGTAATTGCAGTAAGTGCTGCAAAAGGGGCCCAAACCAAGTACTGAGTACATATGCATGCTTGTACTTTTCAGAGGTCCGATATTGTTCTATGTACAATCCTTGTTTTATTGATTGCATGTAATAATCTACTTTTTTGAGGTTGTGGATTTGGGGTTCTTGGGGTTTTCATGAGCTGTAAGCCATAATCATCACAATTATGACAAATCACGGCTTTAATTATCTTGCTTTGCATGTAATGAGTCTATCTCATATATTAGTTTCACCTTTTAAGTTGCATTAGTGAAATAAATGAACTTTGCACGATATTCTAATCGAGTTTCACCTGTACATATATGGCTAGTCAATTGCCTACAGATAAATAGAAATTTATACTTTTAAAAAATTGAAAATTCTTTTGTCTAAGAGATGTCAGCTTTGTGTCAGTGTAGGGACAAGAGATGTTCAGGTTCTATTTGGTTTTGTTTCCCCTGGCCATCAGCTTCAAATCTCTCCCTCTGTCTGTGTACGTCCTTGTGTATATTCTTTCCTTTTTTCAGTCTTTTTTTCGTCTCCCAGTCTTAACTTTCTTCTAACTTTTATCAGCCAAAAATGAGGGAGGAGAGAGCTTATCTCAACCTAATTATGACATCAAGAACTAAATCACCTTACTCCAAATTACTTGAAGAGGGCAATGTTGGACCAGGTATAATTTGGGATTTTTCCTTAAAATTCCAATATTATCCCATGAAATGACCTCGGACCTAAGTATAAAATTAAGAATTAATCAGATATCTTGACATACCTTGTCAGATTTACTGTCTCTTTAAGAGATGTAATAGGCTGAGAGAGTCTGAGCAATAACAATTCAATTTTCTTTTATATACATTGAGAATGAAGTAATTTGCACTAAGACACAGTGGTTACTCCCATTACTCCCATTCTTTCACTGATTACAAAATAATATACCCAACAAATGTTTCAATGAATGCAACCAAATAATATACAAGGGACCATAGCTTGAATATTGTATATATAAAAATTATAGATATCTATATAGATATTGTACAGGACACCGCGGCTGGGTCCTGGAAGGACGCTATATTTCCCCTCTGGACTGTGGTCCCTTTAAAGGATGAGACGGGGTTAACTCACCTGCTGGAGGAAGAGTGGGTTTAAAAGACAGGAAGTGGTAGCTAGCAGGTGAGGAGTAGTGTGGAGGAGGTTGGAGAGTGGGGATCTGTGTACTGCTGTGAGCTTGAATGTCATTAATCTTGCTTGAAATCTGTAGACTGGGAAAGTTACCCTGGAAGTCTGGGACTGTTTAAACTGCGATTGCAGCTCTGAAATCTTCATGTCGGTGAGACTGTTCTTTTGTGTTGTACTGAAGAGTTGCTGTTTGAGTTGGCCAGCTGGTCAGTGAAGATGACCTGTGTTGTTATGTTGCTGCTGTGAAGCTATTTCAGTTAATAAACTTTACTTTATTTGCAAAGCCTGTGTCCTGCGATCCTGCTGGATTCCCCTAACGTTACAATATATATATTTCAAGTAACTATTTAAATGCTTTATGCAATACTAATAAGACAATTGAAATTATTGTTAATACCATTCCTTTCAAATAATACTGTATATAAGGTAACTTTTATAGTGAGCTCTTTTTCCTATGATGAAAAAAGAATATCATGGTAGTCTCTTTTGTTATGTTTGAGACATGGCAATTCCATCAATCTCAGTCTAACACAGTCTGGAACCATGGTTAGTCCTTATCTCGTCGTTGTCTGGTACCCCCACAATTTACAACCTGGTAATGTACAGGTGAAACTCGAATAATTAGAATATCGTGCAAAGTTCATTTATTTCACTAATGCAACTTAAAAGGTGAAATTAATATATGAGATAGACTCATTACATGCAAAGCAAGATAATTCAAGCCGTGATTTGTCATAATTGTGATGATTATGGCTTACAGCTCATGAAAACCCCAAGAACCCCAAATCCACAACCTCAAAAAAGTAGATTACATGCAATCAATAAAACAAGGATTGTACATAGAACAATATCGGACCTCTGAAAAGTACAAGCATGCATATGTACTCAGTACTTGGTTTGGGCCCCTTTTGCAGCACTTACTGCAATTACTTTTGCACGATATTCTAATTATTCGAGTTTCACCTGTATGTGGCAAGGCTCTGAGAATCGCTGATGTTAGAGTCTTTGTCCAGAAACCATGAACTCAAATTCACCTTATATACTGATAGAATAGACAGAACAAAGATGGCTTCCAGGATGCCCATATTACATTATGTAGAATAATATGTATACGCCTTATAGTTTAATTCCTTTTTAGCCTCAAATTGTTCCGACATAGTTTTGGATAGTGTAGACGGGTTAGAATCCTTTCCAGGTTTTTAATAGAATAAAGTTTAAATTTACAAAGAAAATACCAGATGTACACAAACCTACATCGAGCTATAACGTCCTTTCACAAGCACAATGACCTCCTGAAAAAAACCCAGTGGAAATGAATCGAAAAGAGCACATCATGCACATCATTATACATTATTATTATACAGGATTTATATAGCGCCAACAGTTTGTGCAGCGCTTTACAATATAAGGAAGACATTACAATCACAATACAATTCACGACAAGATGGTAAGGAGGGCCCTGCCCCTGAGGGCTTACAATCTAAAAGGGAGGGGGAAGTGATACATGAGGAGGTAGCTGTGTGGGGATGAACGTGAGAACATGATGGTTGAGCGGTTAGGTTGTGGTTTGATAGGCTTCCCTGAAGAGATGAGTCTTAAGGGATCGCCTAAAGGCAGTCTGAGTGGGAGACAGACTAACAGGTTGGGGTGAAGAGTTCCAGAAGATGGGAGAGAATCCAGTGAAGTCCTGGAGGCGAGCATGGGAGGAGTTGACGAGGGAGCTGGAAAGCAGAAGGTCATTTGAAGAGCGGAGGGGACGGTTAGGGTTATACTTTGAGACAAGGTTTGAGATATAGCCGGGGGCAGAGTTGTGGATGGCTTTGTAAGTCATTGTTAATATTTTGAATTTTATCCTTTGGGCTATTGGAAGCCAGCGGAGGGATTGGCAGAAGGGGGTTGCAGACAGTGAACGGTTGGTTAGGTGAATGAGTCTAGCAGCTGCATTCATGATAGACTGAAGGGGGGATAAACTGTGTAGAGGTAGGCCAATGAGGAGGGAGTTGCAATAGTCAAGACGAAAGATAACAAGTGAGTGGATGAGTAATTTTGTGGTTTCATTGGTGAGGAAGGGATGTATTGCAAAGGTGAAGGCTGTAGGATTTGGATAGTCATTGGACTTGGGGAAGAAAGGTGAGGTCCGAGTCAAGGATGACACCTAGCATCTTGGCATGGGGGAAGGGTTGGATAGTTGTGTTATCGATCTCAAGGGAAAAGTTGGGGGAAGGTGCACGGGGCGTGGGGAAATATCATGAGCTCAGTTTTTGAAAGGTTGAGTTTTAAGAAGTGTTGTGACATCCAGACTGATATGTCAGTAGATTAGTGACACGCAAGGACACTGAGGGGGTGAGTTGTGCAGTAGAAAGATAGATTTGAGTGTCCAGTAGAAAGATAGATTTGATTGTCATCGGCATAGAGATGGTATTGGAAGCCATGCGAGGTTATTAACTGGCCAAGGGAGGAAGTGTAGATGGAGAAGAGGAGGGGTCCAAGGACAGAGCCTTCGGGGACCCCTACAGAAAGAAGAAGAAGAAGAAGAGGAGGAGGGGAGGAGTTAGATTTGTAGGTGACACTAAAAGAGCGCTTCGATAGGTAGGAGGAGATCCTTGAGAGAGCAGAGTCTTGTAGGCCAAGTGAGTGGAGTTATGCATAATATCAGAACGATAAGGTAGATTGAGGCTGCCAAACCATAGCTCCGAAATAGACAAGACTTATTCTGCTAGTTACAGCCTAAATTTAGGGTTGGCCACTAGTGGGGTTCATGTCATGGGACAGGGGGACAATGCAGAAGACCAAAAGGGGCAAAAGAAGAAAAAAAAAGACAGGTGAGAAAACAGACAGGGAATGTGGAGAAGAGAGTAAGAGAGACTAGGGGTAATCCCCATGTTGCATCTCCAAAGGGATGTTCATTGGTTGGTCAGGTAAAAATGCAGTCGAGACGAGCTAACAAAATGTATCCAGGTACTCCAGATGGCAGCAAACGCAAGGTTTCGGCCTACTAAGCTGGCAAACAGTTTCTTAAGTCTGTCGAGTTTACTTCTGTGACCCAGTCCTCATTGAGGGAACAAGCAGAAGCATGGATTCCCAGATTATGGAAAACATGTCCAGCACAGATTAGGAATCTGAGCTGAGATTAATAGGAGTGCAACTTCAGGGGTTTCAGGAAACCGAGAACCTGCTATTGATACACTGGCACTCCCACCAAATGTGGAACATGGTCTCCAGATCGACCCCACAGCACCAATACCTGTCAGATGATACTGGATGAAATTTAGCCAGGGGAGCATGGCATCAGTACCATCTGGCAAGAATTTTGTAGTTGCATTCCTGTATTTGAATAGCTCGTAGGGGTTCGTAGGCTGACCCAGCTCTCTCTCCCATTCCTTCATGTAACAGGAATGGTCAGGGAAATAATACAGGTGAGAAATATGGGATCCATCCACACGATTGAGGCAAACGTCTTTAATGGGTGTTGGTTTCCTAATAAGGGAGCCTTGAGTAGAGAGATAGGCAAAGAAGTGTCTTGACTGAAAATACTAGATCCATCTGCTTTGGCAATGCCCGGGCATAGAGCATAGGTCTGACATGCGTTTGAGGCCTGAGGAATTGAGACAGCGGAGAATCTGAGCCGGCCCGGAATGCTTTCAGTTGAAGAATCGGGGACAATTCAAGCCCATAGGAAATCTGGGGTTGCCCAGAACTGGGGTTATGGGACCAATGTGAGAAGTTACCTGGTACTTACAAATTGTAGTGCCCCAGACCTCCAGAAGAGGGGCTACCAAACGGGGAAGGGAGCTAGGGGGGTTGTCTGTGCCACACTTGAATCCAAGGAAGAGCTGTGAGTGGAACAAGGGTAAGACTTTGCTCTGCCGATGCCCATAACCTATTATGTAGGTTGGAAAAGCAGTCAAATAGCTAGCCCAATACATCGCTGCCTGATGGTGACATATTTAAAGATACCTGCTCCTCCCAGGGGTTTGGGTTTCACTAAGACGGCATATCATTTTTGGGCAGGAGCCTTAGCCCATATATACTGTAGCAGGGAGGAATGTAGGGTGCAGAAAGTGTTGGGGTAACCTAATAGGCAGCAATTTAAATAAGTAGAGAAGCCACAGCAGCATATACATTTTAAAAGCGGATACCCCGCCCACCCAGGAGTGTTGGGTGTCAGCACAAAATTGCAGGAGCTCTAGGGTAGATGTCAACAGAGGGCCATAATGAAGGTTATATAATTTGTTAACATTGCAGATATTTTAACCCCCAGTTATTTGATAGATTAGGAAGCCTATTTAAAAGGGTAGGTACTTCATAAAAGGTGTTGGTCATTGTCTGATATGGATATCTTTAAAGCTTGCGAATTTGCCATGTTGATCTTTAACCACTTCAGGACTGCCCACCATCAAAAAACGTTCTTTCCTGAAGTGGTTATACCAAGAACACGTGTATATAAGGAAACAAAAGAAAAGAGGAAGCGCCACAACCAAATGAAAACTGGTGGGTATGAATGCCAGTAGGCCGGACGGTGGATGGGCATAGAATGATGATTTTCGCCCGTTCTTGACAGCAGTTATTAATGGTGCCTTCCGGATGGTATTAATGTAATTTGAGATGGGGGGGAAGAGAACGTGATGCAAATGAACCTCGAGCAAAGTGTAGGAAATAATGTAGCAATGTAGAGACTCCCCAAGAGCTTAGGAATTAAGTGATGTCATTGACGGGGGAGGTGTTGAGCTGCTTCCAATGTTGAAGGAGATGACAGTGGCTCCTTTGGGAGAATTTAAGTGGGATTGAGGTAGATGTTGAGGTGGAGCTTGAGGAGGTGCTTGAAGAGTTACTGGCTTGTCTTTAATTAGTCTTTGTGCAACCATCGCAGCTTCTTTGGGTCCCCAGGTGACAGGGGTCTGAGAGACTCCATAAAGAGGTCCTGTCACATTATATTTGCTATTACATAGTGGGCTTGTTGGCTCTCTATGTGATGGCAATAAAGTTGAGTGTAAAAAAAGAAAAATGAAACTAACATACAAAAATGCAAAAAAAAAGTCCCCCTCCCCCAATGTGCACGCACATACAACTCAAACACGCGTTGGGTGCGCCAACGTGCAAAAATGAAAATTGCGCCACTTGTAGATCGCCACAAACGTCTGAGCGAGAGCAATAATTTTGCTTTGATAAACATTTGCGTAAATACCGTGTGAAATAAAATGCAACTTGCATTTTTTTGTTGTTCTACAGGGCCTCTGCTTTCAGGAAATCTACAATTGTTTGGGGGTCTGAAGCTGTTTTCTAGCTAAAAATTCAGATTTTATCATGTGTGTGCAAATATTAAGAAATTGCTCCGGACAGCAAATGGTTAACTTGGTGACCTGACCAAAAAGATCAAGTTAACATACGCTGCCAGGAAGAGCCCGGAAACCACTAGGCGGGGGTGTTGGACAGGGGTGGGAGCGGCTCGTTTACTGGCCCGAAGAAGCGACCGGGAGTGCCCCCTTTCATTGACTGGCCCCATCGGAGTGCCCCCTTGCGTTGGCTGGCCCCATCGGGGTGCCCTTGCGTTGGCCGGCCCCATCGGGGTGCCCCCTTGCGTTGGCCGGCCCCATCGGGGTGCCCCCTTGCGTTGGCCGGCCCGCCCCATCGGGGTGCCACCCTTGCGTTGGCCGGCCCGCCCCATCGGGGTGCCACCCTTGCGTTGGCCGGCCCCAATGCGGTAATTTAATAATCTGTGCAATTAACGCACACTGCCGGGCAACTCATCGACCGTGTTCATTTGAATGTCACCCCAAATGCACCTCCCGACCGCAATGCACTCGACTGCAACACAACGCCTGGTACTGCAGTACAGTCTTTTGCTGTGCAACATGGTTGAAAAAAGTAGTGCATGGGGTATGCAGTAGTGTGCATTAATCGCACAGAAGCCTGCAATTTAACCCGCCACATTGGCATGAACAGGCCCTCAGTGCCATCATATATTACTATCCTCACATATTTTTTTTTTTTAGTTACACAAACTAAAGATTTTTTTTTAGTTCAACCCAACGAAAAAAAAAGAGCAGATTCCTTCATCAACACTACAAGTAAGTTCATGGAGGAATCCCCACTGTTTAATTTGTATTCTAATAACTGCCACCGGCTGCTGTCAGAATACCTGCACAGAGGCAGCAGCTCATTGGTTGCCGCCTCTGTTTGTAAGAAGAATTTCCCCAACCAGCTCCTTTTACTTACACACAAAAACACACACACCTTCATATATATATATACACATAGCAGCTCACCTACTGCTAGTTAGCAAGGAGCCGTAGACAGAGATAGGGGGCAGAGCTGGGAGGAGGCGGGGAGTACGGAAGACTATACTCTTCTACTCTTCTACTCCTCAATGCAAGGCGAGGAAACAATGACATAATTGGTTGTTAGGAGCGCTGTGGTCCTAATAACCACTGACCTGAATTGGGGGTTAAGCAAAACAAATGGCAAACACACTCATCAATTTGTTACCAGCTTTAAAGCAAGGTGCACATTGAAGGACCTAAGACAGTACAAACAGCAAAAAGTTTTCCCAGCACACCACTCGCCAGCCAGTATGCAAAAAAACTTGTCTCACCGCTAAGGTTAAAAACAGAGGTTTAGATACATGTCTTCTGCAGAAAATGTGAAAGCCGCACAGCCGCGCCAAGACACCTCTATATATTGTGATTCCTAAACTTGCGGGAATCGAGTACCTTCTCGACCTCATACTCCTCTTTGCCATCCACTAGGACAGGAGGAGAATTCAGGGAAAGGGTTGTCTCGGAATGGTTTGAGGAGGGACCCGTGGAACGTCGGGTGGATCCTCAAATCCGATGGGAGCGAGAGCCGCACAGCGGTGTCGTTTACAATCTTATTAATAGCATACGAGCCTATAAACAGCTTGCTGAACTTTTTAGAAGGGGTTTTCAGGTTCAAGTTCCGGGTAGACAACCACACGAAGTCTCCGACTTCATATTTAGGAGCATTGCGGCGGCGAAGTTCATAGTACTTCTTCTGCTGCTCTTGGGCGGTAGCTATGTTCCCCTTTATAGTCACTAAGTTCTGCTGTAGGCAATCCATATATGCGTTAGAGGATGGGTTGCTAGAATGGACGATGTCCGAGGGCAATGGAGCCGAGTGGAACCCATAGTTGGCAAAGAACTGGGTTTTCCCGGGTGGAGGAGCAGGTAGAATTATTGAATGAGAACTCTGCCAGTGCCAAGAGGTCCAACCAATCATCCTGGAGGTAGGTCCAGTAGCAGCGGATGAACTGTTCTAGGCATTGGTTGGTACGTTATGTTAGACCGTTAGTTTGCGGGTGATAGGCACTAGATAACCTATGATCAATGTGCATCTTCAGGCAGAGGGCCTTCCAGAATCTGGATATGAACTATGAACCCCGGTCCGTGATGATCCTGGAGGGTACTCCGTGCAGTTTAAAAACTGTTGCAATGAATGCATCAGCAGTCTCCTGAGCGGTCGGCAATCTAGGAAGAGGTATGAAATGAGCCATTTTTGTTCAATAGTCTACAGCGACAATTATGGTGTTGTGGCCCTTTGAAGGAGGGAGGTCTACTATGAAATCTAAGGCAACAACCTCCCAGGGGTTGTTGGTAATGGGGAGGTTGGTCAGCAACCCGTACGGAGAACGCTTCTCATGTTTGCAGGATGCACAGACATTGCAAGTTGTTACATAGTTAGTTACGATCTGCATTTTCAGCCACCAGAAGTATCGCCGGGCCAGGTCCAGCGTCCTGTTAACGCCTGGATGACCCGCGGTTGGGGAATCATGTAGGAGTTTAAGGATGGTCACGTGCATGGTGGGTGGAATGTATAACCTGGAACCTTTTGTGGAGGAACCCCTCGGCATCTTGCAGGAGACCTGAGGGGAAAGAAGTTGAGGTTTGTAATTCAGCCTTGAGTTGGTGTTGGAGATCAACTGTGGTAGCCAATACCCTTTCAGGGGGTATTATGGAAGTGGGAGCACAATCAACTCTAGAGAGTTCTCCAATTCTGGAGAGGGAGTCTGCCTTCCCGTTTCTTGATCCCGGTCTTCAGGTTATTAGGTAGTTGAAACGGTCGAAGAAGCAGCTCCAGTGTACTTGTCTGGATGAGTTTTGGTCGTCTTGAGATACTGCAAGTTGCGGTGGTCGGAGTAGATAATGATGGGGAGAGGAGTACCTTCCAATAGGTGTCTCCAAGTTTCCAATTAGCTTTTTATGGCGAGTAGTTATTTTTCCCCTATGGGGCAGTTCCTCTCAGCGTTATTCAAAGTTGTGGAATGGAATGCAACGGGGTGCAAAGGGGAAGAGAGAGACTCCCTTTGGGACAGGACTGCTCCGAAGGCGAGGTCGGAAGCGTGTACCTCGAGAACATATTGCAACTTGGGGTTCGGCAACCTCAGTATAGGAGCAGAGGTAAACCGCCGCTTCAGATCCTCAAAGGAATGTTGGCTGCTGCTGTCCAGGCGAACCGTATCTTAGAACTGGTGAGTTTAGTAAGAGGTTTTACCCTGGCAGCGAAGTTCTTGATGAACTTCCTATAGAAGTTTGCAAACCAGAGGAAGCGTTGAAGGCCTCTTCGGGAACGGGGTACAGGCCAGTTATGAATACACTCCGTCTTCACGTCGTCCATTCTTATGCCTTCAGGCGAGATGACATACCCCAGGAATGGGACGGTGCATTTTTCCAATTTGGCATAAAGACGATGGGGTCGTGAGAGGACCCATCGCACATGTATCCGGTGTTCAATGGCATCGTCCGAGTAGATGAGGATGTCGTCAAGGTAGATAACCACACAAACGTCCAAGAGATCCTGAATATATAATTGATAAAACATTGGAATGTGGCAGGGGCATTGCTAAGTCCATACGGCATAACCAAGTACTCGAACAAACCGTACCTGGTCCTGAAGGCAGTTTTCCATTCATCACCGGCCCTCATACGAATTAAGTTATAGGCCCCCTTTAAATCCAATTTGGTGTAGATCTTGGCGGTCTGTAATCGTTCGATGAGTTCTGGGATGAGGGGTAAGGGATAACGGTTCTTTACTGTAATGGAGTTTAGCGCTCTGTAGTCTATTATAGTTCGGATGAAAAATTGAGAGTTTTACCCCTTGTGTGGCGCTTAACAGAGGTACGGGGAAAATGTGGAGGAAGGGGGGCAGTACTTGTTAGGTACACTGGTTCGCGCTTGTGGTGTGGAAATTGGAGACGGAAGCGCCACTACCTAGCGCAATAAATGTGGTAGAGTGAGGTGTAGGCGTAAGAGTTGTACTCACCTGAGGCTGGGTGAGTATTCGCTTGTAATCGTCCGGTGGTGGTCAAGAGGATGGGGTGGAGTGGTGGTGGTAGTAGTCCCTCTTTTTCAGGATGGCGTGGTGTTTCGACCCAGTAGGCAAATGGGGATACAAACACGAGGGGGTGAGGTATGCAATGGTGGGTGAAAAAGGGTTGAGCTTCTGTAACTCACCGTGGGGATAGTGGAGGGCGACTC
>NW_017309173.1:0-1879 GCF_000935625.1 Nanorana parkeri | reverse complement strand
ACTCCCACACCCCTGCATTCAAAACCTCAGCTTCCCGCCAGCTTTCCTCCCCTCACATCGGCTTGAAAAAGAAGGTTTAACCTTTGAAACGCGTCGCCGTCAGCCCGGTCTCCACGGGTCCTCAGAGTGTCTCCTACACTCCAGCTGTTCACGGACACCGCTCTCTCCTCGACACCCGGCTCTAACCCCCGGCACTTCTGCCTATGAGCCGCTCCCCACGGCTCACGCCGCTACACCCGCATCACAGGCTTCTCCAGCATACGCCTGCAGGTCACAGCTCCGTCAGGCTGCCCGAAAGCCCCAACGTGAATTCTCCGCCACTGAGACTGAACATTTCGGCACCTCCAATCACTCTTCAGTTCCCCCATCTAGGACCTCCCGTCGCTCCACCACTCCACAGCACCTGTCATCGGAGGCCTCCCATGCCAGGACTCTCGAGAACTACTCCACGGCCCACCGCCCAGGCACCACACAGGCCGCGCCGTCATCGTTGAGAGTCGCCCTCCACTATCCCCACGGTGAGTTACAGAAGCTCAACCCTTTTTCACCCACCATTGCATACCTCACCCCCTCGTGTTTGTATCCCCATTTGCCTACTGGGTCGAAACACCACGCCATCCTGAAAAAGAGGGACTACTACCACCACCACTCCACCCCATCCTCTTGACCACCACCGGACGATTACAAGCGAATACTCACCCAGCCTCAGGTTACTACAACTCTTACGCCTACACCTCACTCTACCACATTTATTGCGCTAGGTTTTTATTATAGTTCGGAGGCTGTTGTCCTTGTTGCGAACAAAAAACATCCCTGCTGCAGCAGGGGAGGTAGAAGGGCGGATGAAGCCTTTTTTGAGATTTTCATCTAGGTAGTTTTTTAGGGGGTTTAGTGCCGGTTGGGATAATGGATATATTCTGCCTACCGGCATCGTACTGCCCGGGAGGAGATCTATAGGGCAGTCGTACGACCTATGTGGGGTTAGTACATCGGCATTGGGTGAAAAAAGTGGTAGTCGGACCATCGGCAACACGCAGACGAGCAGTATATAGAATGGCGTGTTTGAGATTTAGATCATGGAGCCTTCGTTTAGCCACAGTAAACTGCGCTCTTTGCTTTTGAATCTCAGTAGAGAAATCAGGATACACCGGAATAGTGAAGTTTTGGTGGGGGATATTGCTATTCTCTCTGGTCAGCCGCAGAACAGCATCCCAGTCCTTGTAATTGAGAAACTTAGCAATAAAAGTTCTGGGAGAAACTCCTGGCGTAGGGGTCTAGGGGGGCAGACGATGAGCTTGTTCTACCACAAACGAGGACGATGACATTTCTCTGCTATAGGTGGAAGTCGTAAGCATTTCCAAAAATGAAGAAGGGTCAGAAAACGCGAATTGCATTGACGGAGAGGATGTTTCATGTCATCTTGCCTTTGCAACAGAAGTAGTAATGGCAGCAGCTGATCCTCCTGCGACCCCACCTCCCCTCTGCCCTAGTCACACTCTCCTGGAGTTTAGTGATCCTGTTGAATAAGCAAAATATCCAATTTGACCTATTCAATCTTAGTCGTGGGGGTGCTTTGGCAGTTAGAGATGGCCTGTAGTACGTTGGAAGTATCAGTCACCAGGCGCTCCGCAGCAGAATCAGGTTGGTTTTCCTCCGAGTGCGCAACAGAGCCGCCATCTTTGTCAGTACCTCAGAACTTGTCGAGCTTGTTCACCATCTCAGAGTTCCATTTTGACAGCGAAATAGCGACAAGGAAAGTCCCTTGGATGGAGGAAAGTGTCCTTAGAGAAAAACTCGGTGCAAAACAGGCAGGAGGCTTGCCAGAATGTTAAACAGATATAAATAATGTGGAATTGTTCAAGAAACTTTTGGACGATTT
>NW_017309172.1:91828-92761 GCF_000935625.1 Nanorana parkeri | reverse complement strand
GGAGCATTCTTCTCACTGACCACCAATGTAAGGAGCATTCCAATCTGCCCATGTCCCTGGGCTGGGGGAGGAAATAAACATCCCGACCCCATTATACAGAAAAATCTTTATTGCACAGGGCAGGAGAGGAGGACACAAGAAAATCTGACGTGTTTCAAACCCCAAAACGCGTTGGTTTTCTCTTGCGATATCACAAGGCCTTATGACTGTTTATGTATAGAGTCCAGAAAAGCTTCATTGCACAGGACAGGATGTCACCAGAAATAAAGATTCACTGCACTCTATACCTAAAGCTTGACAAGTCCTCAGGACATCCTAATAAAAACTGACATGTTTCAGGGGTTGAAACGCATTGGAATTGTTCTTGTGATTTCCTGAGGTCATATGAAGCTTTTGTATGGAGTCCACCAAATCTTTATTGTACACAGAACAGGAAGACACAAGAGAATCCAATGCGTTTCTACCCCTGAAACGCGTTTGAGATTTTTCATGTTGATTCCTGAGGACTTCAGGAATAGAGTACGTAAACTCTTTATTGCACAGGGCAGGAGGACACCAGAAAACTGACGCAATTGGGTGCCCAAAACGCGTTGGCTTGTGATTTCCTATGGCGTGCTGTAAAGATTTCGTGAACTCGCACTGTATCTGAGGCGCTCTCATCCTTTTCACATTCTTTAGACTACTTCAGGCTGGCAGAGAGCGGCCCCTGGATTCAGAGTCCTCCTTTGGGTCCGGGGGTCTACCCATGCATTTTTAGGGGAAGGGTTCCACCCATATAGGGACACGGCTGACATGTATATAGGTTTGTGCACACGTATGTACAGACGCACACTTCTGTCACGGAGAAGGAATGAAATCCTCCGATGTGAACTTTCCTCAGGCTGTATTCATTAATCCTTTGAAAGCGCTGCTTGTCCTCCTGTAAATAGGCTG
>NW_017309172.1:88729-91447 GCF_000935625.1 Nanorana parkeri | reverse complement strand
TGCAAAATTAAATTTTCTGGCTTTTTATATAAATATGGTGTCAGGGCCGCCTTGTGACACGAGCTCTTCACTGATATGTTTGCACTGTATGGAAGCGGATTATCACTACGGGAAGGACAGGAAGCTCCGCCGGAGCCGCACATTATTCTCTGATAGAAAGAATCGCCGGGGACCCAAAATGTATTCTATGTGTACAAAATAAATGTGACCTGACAAGCAATATAATAAAGTGTATCGAAAGCCAAAACATTTCTGGTTATAAATGATAACCTTGGAGAGATTTCCTCTCACTTCCTGCTGTGTCCCCGGGACAGGAAGTGGACATAGACATGGAACAAAAATGGACCTAACAGTGGTTCTGACCTTTCTGTGCTCAAAAATATAAAGTTTTGGCTTTGGATACACGTGAACAAAATTATTATTTGTGGCCATGTCATTTCATGGAAGGCGGAGGGGGGGGGTTATGTCTTTTAAATGAATTTGGAGAATAATATATTTTCTGTATAATGTACAAAATGTTTTATAAGATGATCGGCCCCTTTTTACGGGGTTCTGGCAGGTCGGGGCGTATTACAGGGATGATATGAAATGTGGTTTCTGCACACGGCGGGGGAATTGTTTCGTTGCTGTGAAACGTGTGAACGGAGAATTCTCCTTCCACCTCCCCGGCTGTGTTCTCTTCTCTTTATAATCTCTTTTTTTTGCCTGTTTTGGAAACGGTGAAAAGTTAGACCCTCTGTCAGGTTTTTATTGTTGTTTGTGTCCCCACTGGGGAGATTCCCTCACTTCCTGTCCTGTCAAAAGTTGCCTTCTGGGACAGAAAGTAAAAGGGAATCTCTCTCTATTCTTTCCTTTTCTTACACCCCTCCTTCTCGCTCCCCTCTCTCCATCTCTCCCTTTTCTCCCATCCCTCTCGCCTCCTCCCTATTTCCCCACTTTTCTTCTTTCTCCTCCTTTTCTTCCTCCCTCCCTCCTCCCCTCCTTCCACCCTCCTCGCTCTTCCTCCCATCCTTCTCGCTCCTCTCCCTCCATCAATTCCTCTTCTCCCCTCCTCTCTCCCTCCCTCCTTTCCCCTCACCCCTCCCTCCATCCATCCCCTCCACTCTACTTCCATCACTTTTCTCCCCTCCCTCATTTCCTTTCTCTCTCTTCCTCCCCTCCCTCCATCCCTCTTCTCTCCCTTCCTCCCATCCCTCCTCTACCCATCCCTTCCTCTCTCCTTTCCTCTTTCCTACCCCCTCTCTCCCCTCCCTCCACTTCTCTCCTCTCCCTTCATTCCTCCCTCTTCTCTCCCCTACCTCCATCCCTCTCCTTTCCCTGCGATGTGTTGGAAAAAAAGTGTCATGTGCTTTTTAATGCACGTTGCGCTGCGGCATTTGCTGCCCCTTTATTAACGAGCCGCCATAACACAACGCATGTCTACGCTCAACACAACGCACATTGCGGCACCGCGAAGCAGTAAATGGGCCCTAAATGTCTCCGGAGCTGAAGGATTCTGGGAAATGGCGCTGCAGACACTGACTGCTGCATCCGGGGAAAAGCCACGCTGCACTTTTTCTTTTTTTTTTTCGGCGCCCCAAAATGATGACATTTCTGAGGATTTTGGAGGCTGAAATAATGAAATGTATTTATTCCGCCTGCAGAAGGTTTTCTATCCGTGTGATAATAATAATAATAATATATGGAGGCCGAGGAGGCCGTGTGGGGGCAGCTACGCTCATCATGACGAGGTTCGGCCTCACATCTTTTTGTATCATTTCTATGCAGGAAACAATTTTATTTTTTGTATATTTGTTTCTATTTTATCTGTTTTATGCGAAGAAAATAAAGTCCAAAAATGACGTTCTGTGTGTGTGTGTGGACTCTTCTTCCATTGTATCAGAGAGCATCGAAAGTGACGTTCAGTGCAGCAGACTGATCACTGAGGGGGGGGGGAGACTGAGGAAATGCTTCTTCCTGCCTGCAGCAGACTGATGACTGGGGGAGGGGAGACTGAGGAAATGCTTCTTCCTGTCTGTAGCAGACTGATCACTGGGGGATTGTACTCTGAGATGCTTTCTCCTGCTTGAGGCAGTCTGATCAGTGGGGGAGGGGAGACTGAGGAAATGCACCACAGAGTGACAACGCAAGAACACATTTGGGAGACGAGGACAGAGAGTTGTCACTCTATTACAGGAAATGCCTGGAGAAGCCTTCACTGGAGGATTATTTTATTGGAAGCTTTGAAGATACAATGGCAGTAACCTGGTAATATGAATATTCAGCGATTGGGTTTACACGTGAAAGCGGGCTGCCCCTTTAAATGTTTTCCATTCTGCAGGACGGTAACCTTGAGACACACCGGTTTCAATGAAGGGAAAATGAAAAGCCAAACACAGCCGCCGAGCGCCCCGAACAGTGCGAGAATGCGCTAATTAGTGTATTTAGCTGGTTACCCGGCAACCGGAGGAAGGCTGCATGGTGATAACAAGTACCAACAAATCAGACAAAGGAGAGCGCAAGTCAATCAGTTCCGGGGGGGGGGCGGCCTGTTACCGCGGATACCACAAGAGTAAATATTCAGCTTCTCATACAGATTCCACTCTCCCGGATAAATGTAATGTAACCTTTCTTCTCAATCCTCCTTCTAAATATTCTTCTTTTATATGTAACTTTATTTTAACTTTTATATTTGTTTAAACATAGCTTTTATTTCATACTTTTACTTATATATATATA